>NC_067235.1:34210000-34300000 GCF_019924925.1 Ctenopharyngodon idella
GTTTACAATGTGTCATATCATTTTACAGACTATAAAATAGTCTGCTTTTGTAATATTATTGGCCGAGTCTCAGGAAAACATGTTCTCACCCCAATATAAAAAGCAATTGAAATATGTATAAAGAAAATAAAGCTTATCCCCAGAATGTGTCTGTGAAGTTTCAGCTCAAAATACCACACAGATCATTTATTATAGCATGTTGTATACCCATTTTTGAGTGGAAGGAAAAATGCTTTTTTCGTGCATGTATCTTTAAATGCAAATGAGCTGCTGCTCCCCGCCCCCTTTCCAGAAGAGGGCAGAGCCTGTACAGATCGTGCATGCCTCGAATACTCACTCTGCCAAAACATCTGTTTGGTTTTGATTATCATCTATATCGCGATCACAAGCACGTGACATTGCAGTTCTTCATCATCATGAACGTTTATTATCTGCATGCGTTTTAAAGCCGTAACAGTTTAAACTTCTGATATATGGTTTTCTGAGCGCACACATCTGAAGCACGCACAGAAAGATGGCTGTCAGATGAGCTAATAAAATGATTTCTCTTACACGTCTTATTGCGCTTAAACTGCAAAATACACACAAGGTTGTGTCAAAAACACACAAAGTTCACATAAACACAGTCGGTTATGTCTGTGAAAGTAAACAACAAGGGAAGAAATCGCATGTGTATATTAGATCTGTGTATATACAGCTGTATATGCTGTTAATATGAACCACACAAGAAAAGAAAAACAGAAAATACTTGAATGCTGCTGATAAATGCTCTGGTGAGGAGATAAACATGGCGGACTGTGTACAGCTTATAGAAAGACGGTGCACTCGTATTATTATGAATGGGAGAAAGTCAGGGTTTGCCAGGTTTTCACAACAAAAGCCGCCAAATTGCTCCTCAAAACTAGCCCAATCGCATTTCAGGGGGGGTCACACGGTAAAAATCGTGTTCCGGGGGGTAAAATCCGCGTTTTTGGCGGGGCTCCCCTGGTAAAATTTGCATTCCAGGGGCTAAATATCACCTTATTTGTGCTCGATTCAACCCGCGGACATGAAAAACAACCCGCGGAAACAGTGTAAAAGTAGCCCAATTCCGCGGGAAAACCGCGGACTTGGCAACACTGGAGAAAGTGTAACGCGCAATATGGCGGAATAACTCCCGCCTTCTAAATAAGAGCCAATCACCGATTGGTAAAGTTATCGCGTCACTGCAGCAGCCGTTACCGTGCGTTCACACCGCTTCCGCCGAGAGCGTCAAAGTGACAGGAAGTCATTCATTTTCAATGTGAGCCGGCGCGGCGCGTCGAGGAGAGTTGAAATCACAAGTACGGGTCAACTTTATGGTAATGAGCTATGACACGGTTCGGCGGCAACCAATCGGAATATAGAGGTCCTCCGCTTGAGAAGATTCCAGAGAACGCAGTCGTGTAAACTTTGGTTCCAACCAAACATTAGTTCCCAAGCAAAACGGAGAAGAGGTGGATAATTGCCGTGGCGGGTTTCCCAATAATATACGACGTGTGTCCCTGTTTGCGTACAGGGGTATAAATAAGAAAAATGATGTGTGGACCAAGGTGTCTGACACCGTTTGCATGCCATGTCTGAAATTGCATAGCTGTATGCCTATACATTTACTACATAAATATATATTATTAGGCTACTATATAAATATGTATGCACTATATATTTAAGCCTAATGACATTTATCATTAATTTCTCCCGCTAAGCAATTTGTTCTCTGGAATCCTCTCAAGCGGAGGACTTCTACATTCTGATTGGCTGACTGTTACTTTGACACTCCCGCCGGCGGCAGTCTGAATGCACAGTACAGCGTTGGCGGCAGGGCAGCCAGAGCGAATTTTGATGCTCTTGTTGGCGTCAGTGTGAGCGCACAGTTAGAAGCTCCGGTTCTAGACATGTGCTTTGGACTGCGCATGCGCGTTAGCTTGATCCAGCCTGAAAAATGCCGTTTTCCTCCTTAATTAATATCTCATGACTGTAATATGTTTAGATGTTTTACTTAATACAACACATTATTGCTTAAGCCTCATGTAAATAAAATAATATTATCATTTATTATAATGTTATGTATCCTAATGAATCATAACAATGCTTAATTGTCTGTACTAAAATCACAATTCCTTATTTATTTTGATTTAAGGTCAAAATATGATTCGAACATGTTCAAAGATTTCATGCAATTTACCCTATTATATATATTTCTTTTATTTCATCGTTTTTTGTAAGGTTTCAAATATTCACCAACTAATGTTTTCAATTACACCTAAAAAAAATGTATATTTTACACAATGCCATTGTTGGTAATCAAACTTTCTTTCACACTTTTGTAAGACGCTACTTTCATGAAATCCAATGCCACTGATATCCCCCAGTCAAACATTACCAAATAACATTTCACTGTAAAATTAATCAGATTACTGAAGTAAAATGGGTTGCAAGTGCCAGATATAATCTTGCTGCAGATATACTGTAAACTTTTATATACTTTTTATTCAGCAAGGACGCATTAAATTGATCAAGTGACACAGTATCAGTTTCCACAGAAGCAGCACGACTGTTTTCAACACTGATAATAATCAGAAATGTTTCTTGAAAAGCAAATCAGCATATTAGAATGATTTCTGAAGGATCATGTGACACTGAAGACTGAAAATTCAGCTTTGATCACAGGAATAAATTATATTTTACAATATATTCACATAGAAAACAGCTGTTTTAAATTGTAAAAATATTTCACAATTTTTACTGTATTTTTGATCAGATAAATGCAGCCTTGATGAGCAGAAGAGACTTCTTTTGAATGAGAGTGAGCCAAACTGTTCCACAAACGTGTTTTTGAAACGTTCACGCAGCACTGAAAATGCAAATACTCAGATAAAGGTGAAACGGATCACTTGCTTAGGAAAACAACATTTAGGTGCCAGTGATGAATGTGTACACAGACAGTCTTTATTGTAAAAGAGGTAGAGAATACAGGTGTTTCACTGTACAGAGAAAAAGACAGCACTGTTGATATACTCATTCAAACGGTAAATAAAGACAGCAAACGCACCTCATTCATATAATTGATACATACACAAACCCAGTAAAAAAGAGAAACTCACACGCACACACACACAAAACACAATCTTTGGATTTTTCTCTATTGCCCCCTTCACCCAAGCCAATTCTATCTGAGCTTTGAATAAACAATATAGAGCAGTGATAATAACAATAATAATATAGCTATAATGAAAGCAGTCTTAATGCAGGTTAAAAAGTTCCCCTTTCAACACCCAGATATTGCAGTAACAAATAGTGGAAGTTGTGATGTAGTGGAAACGTGTAAAATAAAACTAGAATAAAATACTAAAAGCCATGATCTCATCCAGCTCTTCTGTCTCACAAACACTCATTCATCCAAACGGAGAAACGGCCTTATTCATGAAACAAAAGCTGAACCAATATACTGTGTGTGTGTGTGTGTGTATATATATATATATATATATATATATATATATATATATACACACACACACACACATATATATTCACGTATTGAATTCATTTTATGAACAATTTACGGAAAAAATTCACTCTGCTCATGTTTTATGAATGAGGCCCATTCTTATGTAGATTATCACATTGAATGGAACATGACAATTTTTGTAAGAATATTTTATGAATGATTTACACTGAAAAACTCTGCTTGTGTTTCATGAATGAGGCTCAATGTGAAGTCCAATAATAATAATAATAATAATAATAATAATAACAAAAGTAAAAAAACAAACAAGAAAAACTGAAACTGCAGTTGGGTAGAAGAGTGACCATCATTCTTTCGTCGTTCGTCTGTCCTCGGGGTCATCAGTCAGAGTTGTCGGAGTGATCGGATCCGGGTGAAGCGGCGGAGGGCGGCGTGTTCTGCTCCTGCCAGTTACCGTTAGTCTGGAGAAAGAGAAAACCGCTGTTAAAACCACAAAAACCAACGACATCCTCTCTGAACACGTCTAAAACACTTACAGGCCTATTCACAGTGAGCGTGAAGGTTAAAGGTCAAGTTTAGGTGGGAATAACATGATATTTTGGTGTTTGTTGTAGACTTCGTACACAGAAGCGTTTGCCTGAACACACTGAATCTGTTTTATGGACATAAATGTATTGATTTCACTGCAGAACTCATAATGTAAATGCAATGATTTCATCTTTTAATAAATAGAAGATTATCATATTTTAAAATGGCGCACAACATTAATAAAGAACATCATTAAATATGATTAAAAACACCAGTGGGCTGCCGAGTAATCTTTCTCGTTTATTATTTTTATAACTAATACTAGACCACTGTTATCATTATACCAAGATATATTCATAATTCACACTTATTAAACACAAGTGAAATAATATATATAATAAAAATAATTTAATTTAAACATTTACCACAACTTTATTTTATTACTAATATGTCATAATTATAGATATATTCCTATTATATACACTCATTTAAAGCAAGTAAAATCTTTTTATCAGATAATACTTTACATTTAATAATAATAATAATAATAATAATAAATTACATTTAAACATTACATTTAAGCACTTTATTGTTTTTATTCTATTATAAATAATAGACCACTACTATTCAGTGCTATTTAAGGTTAATATTTTAAATTAGGTTTTATTTTTATATTTTTAGTTTTCATGTTAATTTTAGTTTAATTTTTAGGTCATTTCACTCTGTGCTTTTGCCATTTTATTTTATTTTTTTTAAATAGCAATTTAGGTTTCAGTTATTTATTTATTTCCAGTTAATAATTTTAGTGCTTCAACTTCAACTTATTTCAATTTATTGCAAAAGGCAACATTCCTAATTTTTGTTTAGTTCAAGTTTTTCAACTAATATTTATATTTAAATTTTTTTTCAAATAACAAATGTTTTTAATAGTTTAAGAGCACGTTTACATGACAACGATATGATGAAAACGGAGAAGTTTTTCCTTTGAGTTTTCCGCGTACAGACGACTCCATTGTCAAAACGATCCCCATTCACACAAATCCGTGAAAACGACTAAAAACGCTTGTATTCTGCTGTCAGGCCATTAGATGGCGATGAAACACTATAGACTGAACATGTTATACGCATTTACGTGACGTCATCGTTTTCACAGATTGGTGTTTTTGTTGTTTACACAGACTTTTCAAAAACTTGCACTTTGAAACCTGTTTTCAAAAGTTTGCATTTCAGGCCACCAAAACGCCACTGTCGTGTAAATGACCGGCCAAAACGCATAAAAAGTTTTCAGTTTTTAGAAAACAGTGTCATGTAAACGGCCCCTGAGTCACAATAACAACCCTGCTACTATTATCATTACACCAAGATATATTCCTATTTCACACTCATTTAAAGTGAGTGAAATTTTTACATTTATAAAGCATTTTTCTGGACACTTCCACTCAGAGGTTGTATTTTGTATGCAAGACCATATATGTGCGATTCACCTCTGTTCATTTGTGTGAATGTTTCTCATAAAATAAAAATCATGTGCCAAACGTCGCTCTTGATGTGAACAGGCCTCAGTTATAATCAACAGAGCAAGTGAATCCTTGCAAACTATGATAAGCGAGTACAGATCACAGTGATGCGCGTGTAAGACGGACAGATCACAGACACGAGCGTGAAATGAGCTCCTCACCCGGCTCTCTCTGGTACTATAGAGTCTTTCTGAGAAGCGTGATTGAGCGTCCTACCAGAGAGAGAGAGGAAAAGGACATTTAGGCAAAGCAAACACACAAAATCACATCACTGCCTCTCGTCTAGGGGTGTAACGCTACACAAAAATGACTGTTCAGTGCCGGCCCCAGTTTTGCAGTACAGCAGAGGAAAAAACAAACCATGTTTTTCTTTTTAACCCATTAAGTCCGAAGTGAACCCAACCCCCTTGATGATCAAAAAATAGGTGTCATTTGAAAGCTTAGAGTGTGAACTTTACAGTTCCACTGTAGCCACTTTGATTAAGTTGAGTTTTTTGCTATATAAAAAAAAAAAAAAAAAATCATGATTTATTAATTTTTTTTGTACTTTGTACTCCAATGTGTCAAAAGAATCTGATAATCATGTGTTATATGTCATTTGAAAGGTCTCACGGAGTAGAGTACAACAATCATAATCATGTTTTGGGCTTTGACTAAACTTGAGCGAGTTTTTGTACATGAAGCCCCGCAAGACCCATATGTAAATAATAAACCGATGTGGCATTTGTGTCACGTTTTGGCTCGTAAATTCATGAAAAATGCTTCAATTGTGGAAAATTGGACATCATTATTTATTTACAGCAGATTCTCATGATTAAGTGAGTCCAACATCAGCATAATCCAATAAACCGATCACGAGATATTGATTACGCAATTAAAACCCCACAGGCGCAGATGCTAACTCAAACTAAAATAGCTTTCATGTGTCATTTTAGCTTATAACTTCATGAAACATGCATAGATTGTAGAAAACGGCACATTATTACTTACAGTGGATTCTCCCGATTGAAATGAGTCCAAGATCTAAATAATCCCATGTGCCGATCACGAGCTACTTCACGTGAAAGAACGATTTTAAAAATGCCCATCAGGGGGCGCCAATGGATAAACAAAAAGGCTACCTTGGTTCCAAATGCTGTAACTTTTGATTTCTTTATGCGATAACCACAAAATTTGATCCAAATACAGCTCACATATAGAGGAACATCACCAAAAAAGAATGAACCCGCTAGATGAGATATTCCATTTTAAATTAGAAAGATATGTAAATTTTCCCTTTTTTCCCACTTTTTTTTTTTTTTTGCAGTTTCTCAGCGTGAAAATGTCCAAATTTAATTAAGTTATTTATTTTTAAATTGAAAAAAAGTTTCGTTTTGACTCTCTTACGAGTCTTTACTTTGTGTGTCACTCAGGAAAAAAAAAAAAAATACCCTCAGGGCTTAAGGGGTTAATAAAGGGGTCATAAATTCAGAATGCGTACCGAACTGAAAGACACATCCTGGAGTTTTCCGGTACAAATACGTGTAGCGTTACACCCCTAACTCCCTCTGATGTCACAGAAGCAGTGAGATCCTAACACACATGCATGATGACATGCAGCAGAGGCGCAGTAATGTGGAGCTCGAGAGAGTCATACCTGAGCCCCCATGTGATAGGGAGGCTGCTCTCCGTTCATTGGAGGAACTCCTAGGAAGCAGTCAGCTGACCCCGACAGCGAGAACGACCCTGAACCTGGAGGAACGAGAGGTACGACACTCAGTTGTGTATAAATACCTCATCATGACTACAGCTGCTGATGAATTTCATTAGATCTTTGGTGCATTTCTATGAGAAAACTAAACATTTACATACATTTTACTGTTAAAGTTTTGCTATAGCATTACACAAAACTGATCATCCTAACAGAAAGTCATTAAAATTGAACTAACCAGTGGAGTTTGGAGTGTGGGGTGATTCCTCGCTCTGTGTCGCCCCTAGGGCCGTCTTCATGGCGTACAGATTGGCCTCTTCCTGGAACTTCCCAATGTTCTTCTTATAGCGAATCCTCTTGTTGCCAAACCAGTTGGACACCTGTCACGATTTCAGAGCCAAAATGAAACCGATATCCCTCTGATGACCGGACGCTCCCGTAGTGCGCCGAGAGCCAGGCGATCTCAAAGGCTCATGGGAAAGCAGCCTAGTAAACAGATGTGATAGAGGAGCTCTTACCTGAGACACAGTGATACCGCAGTTCTTGGCCAGCTCTTCTTTGGCCTCCTCGCTCGGGTAAGGGTTCGATAGATGTGAATAGAAATACTCGTTCAGCACCTCTGTAGCCTGTTTACTGAAATTACGCCGCTTGCGTCTGACAAAGCAAGAGAATTTCAGAGTCAAATATTTGTCTCATTTGAATGAAGAAAACAAAATGTAGTTTCTGATCGTGATTCATTCGTGTAGGGCTGCACGATTAATCGAAATAAACGCATTTATTAACAAAAGACAAGCTTTCAGGGGTTTCCTGCGGTTTTCTGTCAAAATAGAAGTTTGATGGTTTAATGTCTGAAAATGAAGAAATTAAGACAGTCATAAATAATAGTATTGTAATTTTACAGTTGTAATGTAAGAAAAATTATAATAGTTATATTATTTTTCTTAAATGATCAATTTTTTAATTTTAGTAATATTTCTTATCAACGTTTTATATTTACATTTAGTAATTATTATTATTATTATTATTACTATTATTATTATATAGCTACATTGATATATAATTCCAAAATTTTGGCCAAACTGTGCAGCCCTACAAAAAAAAACCCACAGCAAACCAATTTTTTAAATCACAATGGCAATTTCTATTTTAAAATAAATAAATAAAAATAATAAATATTAGTTTAAAATATTTATATTATATTATTATATATTATATTAAATATTTTATTTATAAATATTAGCATTGTAATTTTACAGTTATAATGTAAAGTAAAATAATAATATTACTATATTTAGCATTATTTTGTTTTGAGTAAGTTTTATATTTAGTAATAATAATAATATTGTTATTATGATAGAATTTTACAGTAATGTAAAATGAAATTATTATATTTTTTCTCAAATAATCTTTTTTTATTTTAGCAATATTTCTTATTGTTTTGTTGTGTAATTTTTATATTTACATTTAGTAATAATAATAATAATAATAATTATTATTATTATTATGATATAGCAATTTTTTAAAATCACAAATCACAACTTCTTTAAAAATAAATAAAGTACATTTTAGTTTTTAAACATTTTATATTAAAATATTTTAGATATTTTATTTAAAAATGTTAATATTGTAATTTTACTGTTGTAATGTAAAATAAAATTTTTATAATATTTTTCTTAATTTTTTTTTATTTTAGCAATATTTATTATTTTGTTTTTATTGAGTAATGTATATATTTACATTTAGTAATAATAATAATAATAATAATAATTATAATTATTATTATTATTATTATTATTATACAGCTATTTTGATATATAATTCCAAAATTTTGGCCGACCTACAGACCTACAAACAAACAGAGCAAACCAAATTTAAAAGGAAAAAAAAAAAATACACACTCGCAATTTCTATTAAAAATAAATAAATAATATTCGTTTTTAAATATTTTATATTAAAATATTGTAAATATTTTATTTATAAATATTAGTGTTGTAATTTCACAGTTGTAATGCAAAATAAAATTATATTATTTTTCTTAAAATAATTTTTTTTATTTTAGAAAAATTTTGTTTTTGAGTAATTTTTTATTTACATTTAGTAGTAATAATAATATTAATAATAATAATAATAATAATAATAATAATAATATTATTATATAGCTATATTGATATATAATTCCAAAGTTTTTGGCCAAACTCTGCAGCCCTACACTACAGCAAAAATGCAATATCACACGATGTGTTTCACGATGACTGGCGAACGCACCTGGCGTCCAGAAAGCGTGAGCGCAGTATCATGACCGCTTCACAGGTGCTCTGCTTGAGCTGCGTCTGAATGGAGCTGAACTTGCGGTGGATGATGGCCACCATGCGCTCGATCTCGCGCGGAGACACGGGCCGGGTGCGCGACTGCTCCCTCAGCAGGTTCATGACATGGGTAGTGAACTCACTGCAGGCCTGTAAACAGCAATGAGATTAGAAACCAGCTCCATTCAGAAACATGTGTCAAAGTGCATCAGACGCTGTGCAAACTGACACAAAACAACAAATCATGTTGAATTTTAAGCTCAAGCTCAACAGAATGCAAAAGTCGGGTTCCAGAAATAAAAATCCCATTCATTTTCTCCATTTTGAAATAATAAACCGTTAAAGACAGCCGACTGTGAGCTAGTTGTTAATCGACGGCATGTGCTTTTGTTGAAGCCACCAACCAGCATTATTTCAACTTATTAAAAAAAGCAAAGAAAAAAGTGCTGATGAAAAACTACATTCCCCATAATTCTGCAGAGAAACCTCCACCAATCACAGAATCAAAACAAGCAAATAGCCCGCCCACTTCCATTAAGCACTATGAATGTCTAGCTACGCTCTCAAACTACTCGAATCTTTAAAATCAACAGTTTCTCCATCGTTTTTAAATCAATTATGTCATTCGCAATGCTTCATGGGATTGTAGTTCTTTCCCTCATTAAAGCAGTTAAGCACACAGTCTTGTACCTTTATCTTTTTGTCCCGATTTTTAATTCTTTCCTCTTCAAATCAAAGTTTGTAAGGATGTGATTCACCTCATAGTTTGGTTCAGGAAAATGAATGGAATGAGTACTTCCGGAACCAAGATATTTACAGCTTTGCGAAGCAGGATTTTGGACCAATGAGATTTCCCTGAGGGGGCGTGGCTACCCAGCAAGACGGCAGCGATATGTACCTGCTCGTATTTTTCCAGCTCTGTGTGGTAAATGTTCCGAATTTGGCTCAACTTGCTTTTATAGTCGGAGTGCTCCAATGAGCTGTCAGGTGACATCCCGCCAGAGCTGGTCGCCGCAGAGACCGCAGCGGCGGCTCCGCCCCCCTTCTCTGGACCGGCCACGCCTTCGGCCAGCAGCATGTTGTCCA
This sequence comes from Ctenopharyngodon idella, assembly GCF_019924925.1. Lineage (NCBI taxonomy): Eukaryota > Metazoa > Chordata > Actinopteri > Cypriniformes > Xenocyprididae > Ctenopharyngodon > Ctenopharyngodon idella. The sequence goes on from NC_067235.1 coordinate 34,220,612, forward strand.
ATCGCACGAGCTGTGGGTCTGGAGGCTCCTCCTCCTGAGCGTTTCTCATGGAGAGACCTGAGAGAAGAAATTCATACATTAATATATTTAACATAGATGCTTATTTTCATGCCAAAACTATACTTATTAAAGGGATCCTTGATTATGATTTCACTTTTTAACTTTAGTTAGTGTGTAATGTTGCTGTTTGAGCATAAACAACATCTGCAAAGTTACAACGCTCAAAGTTCAATGCAAAGGGAGATATTTTCTTTTACAGAAATCGACTACAACGAGCTTCTTCCTGGGTTAGTGACATCACAAACCCTAAAATTTACATAAACCCCGCCCTCGAGAACACACAACAAAGGGGGCGGGGCAATGTTGGGCTGCTTTAGAGAAGAGGAAGAGTTGTTGTAGTAGAGTGTTGTTGACCATGCCGTCATTTTACACCGGACGAGGGTCAATTCAACGCTGGATTTGCACAAAAGATTAACATGACGGCACATGCTAGTGGATGAGTTGAATCAACTCCACAGCAACTACATAAATTTATCCACTAACCATTCAGAAACGTCTAAAAGTTGTAACTTCTTCCTGAGTCTCTCCATCAGTGTCGACTCCGGTTTGAGCAATGTAAGGCTGAACACCGTTACTGACAATCCTCATTTTGTCTGCGTGAGATTCTCCAGCTTTGTTGTTGTTGAGCGACCGAAGCGCGAGCTGTTAAAGCTCCGCCCTCTTCTGGAAAGGGGGCCGGGAGCAGCAGCTCATTTGCATTTAAAGGGACACACACAAAAACGGCGTGTTTTTGCTCACACCCAAATGGGGCAAATTTAACAAACTATAATAAATGATCTGTGGGGTATTTTGAGCTGAAACTTCACAGACACATTCTGGAGACACCAGAGACTTATATTACATCTTGTGAAAGAGGCATAATAGGTCCCCTTTAAAAGGGTGTCAGATACTGTAATGGCAGTCAAGATAAATACGAGATAAATTTGAATTAATTTCCATCACACTCTAATCATTAGTATAATCACAAGGTTAAGTGCTTCAGTCAAGGGCAAAACACTGAGCAGGATGAGTCATTTTGTCAGTTCCTGTGTCATCACTGCTTGCAACCACACTTAAGTGCTGCTTTCTTCTATTACACATACCCCAACTAGAAGAGTTTTTATTTATATACTTTACAATGTGAAGGTCAGTGTTTCAAGACAGCCTTGTGCAATAACCAGTGTACGGCAGTACTGTATGATTGATGACACACAGCATGCAATGCCACGGGAGCGTGCCAGACCACGGAAATTAAAAGACTCCATTAGGCGCCAAGCCATTTAATTACTAACCATCACAGTAAACATTTTAGTCCTCTTATGGGATTTCCTAAACTTAGTCTTCATACAAACCAAAGCCATTACGTAAACATTATTGTTTAATTCTTGCGAGCAAATAGAAGGGTTTGTGTTGATATATTGGAGGAAGTAAAGATCAATATTTTGCAGTTTAGTTTTCATACAAGCCAATTACCATTTTATTGATGCACAGCTATCCTTACACATGCACACAAAAGTGGTATCACATACAAATAACAGGGTTTGAGATTATATTGCTTGATACTTTTGTGCAAAAACATTTATTTGGTTAAGAACTAAAAATGTGGTCTTCATGTGGTCAACATTTCTAATGCATGCAAATAATTGGGTATAACATGCAAATAATATGATTTAAAATAGGTTTTGGTATGAAATGGTTATTATTTGAGAGCAACATTTGATTTACTTTATTTTTAGAAGCTGGACAGACACATTATCATTATGCCATTGTTGTGTAAATACTGCAATTCTAACATTCAAATAATTGTGCATTGCATGCAAACGATGGGGTGTGAGAATATATTTAGATACTAGAATTAATACAAGTGATTATTTAGGAAAAAAATGTTGGATTTATTTGTATTTTTATGAGGTATACACTGTCTGGCTTTGTTCTTGCAGAACATGGCGCCTGTGCTGAATCCACTGCCAACTTTTAAAGCAATTATAAAGTTACAGTTATGATATTTACCACTTTTACAACAAAATGCATGCTCATTACTCACCAGTTTTCTCTTTAATTTCGCACAGGACGCTGAATAAAGCCGGTTTCATCCGATGACAGTTTAAAGCGTGTTTTCTGTCACAAAACAACAAACAAAAGTCAGTTAGCTAACATTAGCATGCTACCTTTGTGACAATAAGGCTCGCATTAAATATATAAACGTTGAAATCGTCTCGCTACAGAAAATAAAATACTTCACAACCCCACTTTTATATAAATGAGTTCTTTTTATTGTATTAAATACTCGTTTACCATGCCGATTCTCCTGGCACATTAGCATTTTAGCTTCAAGCAGTGATTTGTGCTATTGTGGAATGAATAAAAATAAAGTTACTTAAGTAATAAAATAAATGTAAGTGATTCGATTTTAGCACATCTAACCGCGAATCATTATTTTGGGACACATGTATCGCAAAACTAAAGATAAAGAGTTTGTTTCAAGTCAAGAAAAACGTAAACAATAGCGGCTAAGACCGTGAACTTCAGCACACATTCTAATACTTGTTTAACTTTTTTATATATTAAGTCTTCTTAAATATCAAATAAAAGTGAGTTTGTGCAAATTAACGTGTGTGATGTCATTTAAAAATGTTAGATTATAGATTACTATCTGGTTTTAGTATACCCTTGTCTCACGCGACCGTTAGCGCAATGCTAAACTTGTAAGTTTTTAAAATAATTTTAAATAACTCACTTTGCTTGAGCTTCGTCTAAACTTTGGTCGGTGATCGTCATGATCTGTTGCAGTATATCTCCAATGTCTCGGCGGTTGTCGTGTCCATTTTCGGTGGCTTCGAGGCCCGCGGGGTCTCCATCGGGGCGGTGTTGAGAGGGCGGGTGCACCGGGTTAAGGGGATGCATTCCCGGGTGAACGCTCAACCCGAGACCGCGGCTTGCGCTGGGCCCGTTGCCTGTGATGGGCTGCTGCGGTTGCAACATCCTGAGCAGTACATTAATCTAGATGCGTGTGTATGTGTGTGTGACTGTGAGTGAGTGTGTGTCCAATGCATCACCACGCTGGAGTCCCCTAGCGATTGACAGACAAAAAACTTGCCCTTGCATGGAAATAGACATTCTGCAAATACAGAAGTCAAGATAAGAGCACATTGTGACACAGAGTCTTATTGCATGGGTCATATACAGTGTGAATACACAGAAAGGGTAAAATAAATAAACCTCATCCTCATAAATAAACAGGAAAATGCAAATGCACAACTATGATAAAGTTCATCTGAGGTCTTTGTGAATGAATCTCCTGTCAATTTCATCCCAAAATCAAAAGTAAAATTTCAAAGGAAATGTAAATCCAATAATGCTTTAATTTATGCTGATCTAAATAATAAAATATATTATTAGGGGTTCAAGTGTGTAGCATTCTCCCCTAAAATTGATCGAGCAGACCAAACCGTAAGTCGTAGATACTTGAAACTTTGAGGGCTGGTAGTATTCATACAGACAATGACACCAAGGCTCGAACCAATCGGCCTGAGGGGGGCGCTACAGCGGTCAAAAGTTCGAAATTCGCTCAGATTCGCACGTTGAAAATTTCGGGTATTTTGAAAAACGTACTTTTGCGAACTAGTCTTAGGTTTTTGACCCGATCGGAACCAAACCAGTGTAGCAATATTCTCCGGAGTCTGATTGTCAATAGTTATCAAAAAAAAAAAAAGTTGAAATTACAATTCACGGTCCCTAAGGGCCGCCAAAACATTCGAAGTGGGCGGAGCCACTTTTACTAAAATGGCTATAACTCGTGAACGGAATGAGATATTTTCACCAAATTTGGCACGCCTATGTAAGAGCTCATTCTGTGGTTGTGTGAAAAAGGACGTGCCAACTGGCCACTTGGTGGCGCTATAACAAGGAAAAAAACATGAAAACAGCTATAACTACTTCACCGGCAGTGGTGCACCGTAACAAAGTATTTTGAAGTATTCGTTACTGTACTTAAGTACATTTTTCAAGTATCTATACTTTACTCGAGTATTTTTATTTTGAGCAACTTTTACTTTTACTTCACTACATTCCAAAGCATAAGATCGTACTTTTTACTCCACTACATTTCATAAAACATATCGTTACTCATTATTTTAAAATGAAGAAATCGTCACATGCTCAGAGACGCAAAAGCGGTGTCCGATTCGTGCACGAACTGATTCTTTTCAATCATCCTGTTAAATCGGTTCACAAATCACAATTAATTCGCGAATTGGACTGATCGAATTGCAGCTGTTCTCGAGTCAACAACTCACTGATTCAGTGATCCGTTCAGAGCGACTCTTCAGTGAATGAATTTACAAATCTGAAAGTTAGCCAAGAACTGGAGGATCCTCTGAGTGCGCGCACGAATGATGGCGAACAGTAAGCCAGCCTACTAATAATTTTAGGATAAATTATTGTAACTGAAAATCATAATTAGGTCAGTTGTTTTTGAACTAAATCTGCTGTAAAGGGCGATCTGTTTAAGCCCACTGAAATGCTTTAATGCGACATGTCCACATTAATGTCTACAGATCGAGATCTTGATTCAAACAGATCAAATCACATTTTAAAACTAACTTGCTGCTTCAAATAACTAGGAGGCGCCAAAGTGACGTAAAATGTATTTGACATTGATTGATTCGTTCAAAAGATTCATCCAGTAAGGAAACAAGTGAAGTAGTTATGAGTGAGTCATTAAATCATTCATTCAAACCCATTTTTTAAATAATTAAATTAAATTGAATATTTTTAAATAGACTGCAGCAATTAATATTTTGTCCTCTAGTAAATAATTATACGCAGTTTTGTTTAGTTGTCTGTTCAGAATCATGATCTCTATTTGAAACAAACAAACCAAAAAATCTTGATTCTCAATCGTGCAACTCTAACACAAATTAAATTAACACATGCACGTTCATCTTCCCCGCTGCTGTAGCAATTTCTTATGTATATGCAATGTTATGTATTTAGCCCTATATGTTTCCTCAGTATTTATATTGTTTGTCAACACACATTAAATAGTATGTATCTGCATCCACTAATCTTCCATCCATACTGACTAGTGCTGGCTATTTGACATAATTATTTTGAGCAATAGGATTATATAAAATATATAATATAAAATTAAATTATATAAGTGGCCTATATAAATTACAAAATAAACATTCATCAATCAGCACTTTTTTACTTACCGTACATTAAAAATCAAGTACTTTTGTACTTTCACTCAAGTAAAATTGAAAAGGAGCACTAAATACTTTCACTTGAGTAATATTTTATAATACGTATCTGTACTTTTACTCAAGTACTTGATTTTGTGTACTTCATCCACCACTGTTCACCGGTAGTCCGATCGACTTGAAAATTGGAGTGCAGTGTTTTCGTCCGAGGGGCCACGACTGTCATTGACGCATCTCGAAAAGCATGTCCACCGTCAGCCAATGAACTTTGAGTACCTAAGGTTAACAGAGGCCGATCAGAACGAAACTTGCTGGGCCTGTTTGACTCACGGCCCACCAGGGGGGCATTCGTATTTTTCACGTAAAGGATCGTGTATTGCGCGATTTGCCTGTATTGGCTGTTAATAGTCTTTTCCATCTATGATCAAGGCTTGCTAATTAAAACATTATACCTTTTTGCGCATGTGCTTAAAGAGCTTGAACCCCGATAACTGCTGCTCGCAGCTATATTATCACACTAATAATGATACGATCGAGAATGTGAATCGAGCAGCTATAAGAGGAATTTAAAAAAATAAATAAATAAGTAAAACGTCCCGATGATTTGTGGAAGAAATGTTTAAATAAAACACAAAGATTTTAAATAAAAATATTATTACTTCTTTCTTTATTTGATTTTAGTGTGAAATGTGACCTCCGAACCTGTTCTTGTTTTCATGAGATGCATTAAAACATTCTTCCTCATGAAATATGATATTCTTGCATTCACTGTGTTGCTCAACATACACAAGGTTTCTTTTCTGCAAATGCATAGCACACATGCCATCGTGTTATGGCCCGGAGGCTTTAGGTCTGAGCGCTGATCAACAGGGGGAGAAACAGGACTTTCTTGATGGTAATTGAGTCTTCTTTTAAATGCTACAGATACTGAATTCATTCTCCTCTTTGCTCGTGTCTTAACTTCTCCTTTTGCTGGCAGTCAACAGGAAATCTGCAAAACCACAGACTGTTAAACAAACAGGCCGCCAGTTTCAACACGCAAGACTGTCAGAGAGCGTCAGCACACATTTCCCGTACTTATTATCATTATTATTATTATTATTATTAATATTATTAATAAAAAAGCTCAGCATTTAAACTAAAGTTTGTATCAGAGTGTTTCATTTCTATGTACATCAACTCATTTAACTTGTTCAACTGAAAAGGGCCAAATGAATAGGGGTGGATCAGGGCTAAAAGAGAGGAACAGGAAGAGACAGAACAAGCAGACTTGTGAGACAGTGAAGTTGTCGAGGCATCGTGTCAGCTTTTAGTTCTTTTCAGATTCGTTTGTGCAAAGCGCTCGTATAGTTTGGCTGAGATATGTGGGAGTTAATGCATGTTCGTACACGGAGGTGAGATGCATGTGGGCTATACTTGACATTCCGCTCAGAGGACCTCATTTTAACTCTTCTAAGGTTGAGAAGGTAAGCAAGGCCGTAAAATGTCACCCACCATCTAAAGTTAGTCGAGTGAAATAAGTACAGATGTTATTATGATTGTTGTGCGTTGAAAACATGTTGTATTTAAATGCTCTAATGTCAAGATGAACAAAGTCTCTGCATTTTTATAGGCTTCTTCAATGGAGAGCTGTGTAGAAGTTATGATGGACTGCCCCGAGGTCAAAGCTGAAACCTCAGCGGACGACAAGCATTTGGAGCCCCTTCTCATTCTCGAGGAGGGGGACGAACCTTCGGATGTGATAAACAGCGGAGAGAGAGGAAGGGCCGTACTGAGAGTTTGGGCGGCTGATGAAAACACAGAAGATGAAGCCGCAGAGGGAAGCTCACATGATCACAACAATGTCCGAGTAGATGAAAGCAAGAGTGAAGCGATGGAAATGAACGAGGAGAGGAACGCAACTCTAGAACGGCAGGTAGGACGATACAAAAACCCATGAGGGACTGTCAGACGGGACAGCTGAGGTGTCAGAGGAAAAACCGACGGCTCAAGCAGAAGTGAAGCTGCGGCCCAAAGACACACTGAGCCCTCATGATGCAAAGCCTACGGTAAAGATTTATAATAATAATTGCATTCAGAAAGATGCTTGACAAATGCAGTTTTCTTTCCTGTGTTGACGTGTTTCCTATCGAAGCGCGAAGCTGGGGCGGGACGTTTTGAAGGGCTTGTGTAAAGCTGTGAACTGTGCTCAGATAAAGATAGTTAATTCATTAGATATTTTATTATTTAACGTATGTTTTTGAATGCACACACTGGGGTCGGTGAGATTCTGTTTTTTGAAAGTCTTTTCTGCTCACCAAGGCTGCATTTATTTGATCAAAAATACAGGAAAAAATGTGAAATATTATTACAATTTAAAATAATGGTTTTCTATTTTAATATACTTTAAAATATAATTTATTTCTGTGATGAAAAGCTGAATTTTCAGTATCATTATTCCAGTCTTCAGTGTCAGTGTTAATTTCAATGGTGAAAACAATTATTATTTTTTGATTTAAATATTAGTTCAAAAGAACAGCATTTATTTTAACTTTTGTAACTGGATTTTTACATATTTTTCAGGATTCTTTGATGAATAGAAAATTCAAAAGTTTTTGAAATGTATTTTTTTTATAACATCATAAATGCCTTTAATGTCCTTTCTTATCAATTTAATGTGTCCTTGCTGAATAAAAGTATTAATTTCTTTAAAATAAATCAGTAAATCTTACTGAGCCCAAACACTGATTGTAAATGTCAGATGTTTGGGGATTAGAAATGATTAGTTTTCCAAGTATTTGGAAATTTGCAAAGGTCTTTTAGAAGGAATTACAAAAATACAAAAAAGTTCAGTCATTAACTTATCATATATTTGTAAACAGAAGCATCTCATTTTTAATTAGGTAATTATATTATAAACTGTACTTTTGTAATCTGACATATTTATGAGTGAACAACTATATTGAGCAAGAACAATATATATAGACCTTATATATATATATATATATATATATATATATAGTACAGGTCAAAAGTTTGGAAACATCACTATTTTTAAGGTTTTTGAAACAAGTCTCTTCTGCTCACCAAGGCTGCATTTATTTGATCAAAAATACAGTAAAAATTATGAAATATTATGACAAATTAAAATAATGGTTTTCTATTTTAATATACATTAAAATATAATTTATTCCTGTGATCAAAGCTGAATTTTCAGCATCATTACTCCAGTCTTCAGTGTCACATGATCCTTCAGAAATCATTCTGATATGATGATTTATTATCAATGTTGGAAACATTTGTGCTGCTTAATATTATTTTATAACCTGTGATACTTTTTCAGGATTCTTTGATGAATAAAAAGAAATATCAGCATTTATTTAAAATAGAAATCTTTTGTAACAATATACACTACCGTTCAAAAGTTTGGAGTCAGTCATTTTTTTTCTTTCTTTTTTTTTTTGAAAGAAATTAATACTTTTGTTCAGCACGGATGTGTTAAATTGATAAAAAGTGATAGTAAAGATTTATATTGTTAGAAAAGATTTATATTTTGAATAAATTATGTTCTTTTTAACCTTTTATTCATCAATAAATCCTGAAAAAAAGTATCACAGGTTCCAAAATAATATTAAGCAGCACAAACTGTTTCAACATTGATAACTGAGTAATCATCATATCAGAATGATTTCTGAAGGATCATGTGACACTGAAGACTGGAGTAATGATGCTGAAAATTCAGCTTTGATCACAGGAAATAAATTATATTTTAAAGTATATTAATATAGAAAACCATAATTTTAAATTGTAATAATATTTCACAATATTATTGTTTTTTCTGTGTTTATTATGAAATAAATGCAGCTTTAATGAGCGTAAGAGACTTCGTTCAAAAACATTAAAAATAGTAATGTTTCCAAACTTTTGACTGGTAATGTGTGTATACATACACTTGTGCTACTTTGCTCAGCACTCTGAAAAGAAGCCATATCTAGAGACTTGTGGATGTGCAGTTTTGACTACATGTGACACGATTGTTTGTTGGTCATGTGCTCAGGCTCACAGGTTATCTCCAGATTTCCCTGACGCTCTGTGTGAGCTGCTGTTCGCGTTACAGGAGGGCCGGCGGCTCAACGACCAGCGCTGCTCGTTCCGTCTGGAGCACCGCAGGAGGTGCTACTCTGAGCCCAGCACGCCTCGCCACAGTCAGAGAGGTGAAGAAACAGCTTTCATACGTTCCTTCATAATAATTATAGGGAATATCAGTCAGCAGGGCTCTCATGAGTGGTATGGTTCCCAACAGTGGTGTTCTCCTCCATGACGTCCCTGCAGAAGGAGGAGTTCTTCGACTTGTTGGCGACCTCACAGGCTCGTCGACTGGATGACCAGCGCGCAGAACTCCAGAACGCTCCCCCTGCCCCCCCTCCGCCCCTGACCAAAGCCAAACAGAGGAGGAGCAGCTGTAAGGTCACAGAGGTCACCCGAGCGGTTCCCACACAAACACCCAAAGAGGACTTATACAACATGATCGTCAACTCACAAGTGAGCGCTTCTGAGAGATATATATATATATATATATATATATACACTGTATACAACATATATGAATTATGCCAGGAAAGTTTTCTTCTCATATTGCTAAGTTCACTTAACACGGCGGTTCGCAAACTTTTTGATGACAAAAATATAACGTAGGCAGCTGTATATATTCATAAAAACACATTTACACAAGTGAGATAATGTGTTTTTTTTTACTATATGAAATCAATGATCATGATTAATCTCATAATTTCAAGTCAGTAATGTAAAATCTGTAAAGGCTAATTTAAAAAAAAAAAAAAAAAAAAATATATATATATTTAAATTAATAATGAAATAATGAAAAATGATAAGCGATTATATTCATTTTTCATTTAAAAAAGTTTTATTAAAAGTGTAATAATAAAAATTTAAACAATTCTTTTTTTTTTAACCAGGCCCACATATATATCATTTTTAAAAGTATTATTATTATTATTATTATTATTATTATTGTTAAAGTTTTTCCAGAATATTACTATTATTATGAAAAAAAAAGCTGATCATAATTAAAAAAAAATATTTATTTTACCAGGCCCATATATATTTAATTTTAAAATTATTGTTATTAACGTTTTTCATATTATTTTCATATTATTATTATTTAGAAATATTTTTTTTTTTACCAGACCCATATATACAGAATTATTATTAAAGTTTTTCATATTATTATTGTTCATTATTATTATGAAAAAGTTAATAATAATAATAATAATACTTTAAGCAATTATTATTTATTTTTTAAAGCAGGCCCACATATATTTCATTTTTTTAAATTATTATTATTATTATAGTTTTCATATTATTATTATTATTGTTATTATTATTATGAAAAAAACTGATTATAATTTAAAAAATATTATTTATTTTTACTAGGACCATACATATATATATATATATATATATATATATATATATATTTTTATTTTTTTTTTATTATTAAAGTTTTTCAGATTATTATTATGAAAAAGCTGATCATAATTTAAAAAAAATAATTATTTATCTATTTTTACTAGGACCATATATATTTAATTTTAAAATCATCATTATTAACGCTTTTTATATTATTATTATTATTATTATTATAAACATTATGATTTAATTTTTGCCAGACCCATATATATAAATTATTATTAAAGTTTTTTATAACTTTATTATTATTATCTAAAAGTTCATAATAATATTTTTTTTTTATTAATGATTCTTATTGTTGTTGTTTCCCCAGGCCCAGGGCCGGCTGGAGGAGCAGCGCAGTGCAGCTCCAGGACCGATGGACGATGAGGATTTCTTCTCTTTGTTGCTGAAGGTTCAGGGCGGGAGAATGGATGAACAGAGAACGGAGCTCAAACCTGTTCATTAATAGATGCGATGAAGCTGAGAATCAAACGAGAGGTTCCTGCTTTACTGGGCCTGTCACGGTGTGAGTTTATGATGTCAGACCCTTTCCTGTCCAGAGACGAATAAATACAAAATCAGACTATTAATATAAGAACACTTGCACTACTTCTCAACATTCCTACATGTGTTGCGCTTCACAGCTCTATAGCGATAATGAATGGGAGAGAAACAGAAAATATCTGCTTTAAATATTCAGGGTAATTTGAAGGATCTTTGCCTCTTTCTGTTATGTATATGCTACAGTATTGAAATTAAAATAAATGTTTGAATGTTAATTATAATGTTTACTGGTTTTATATACCAAAAGTGAACTCAAGAGCACGAGTTAAAACATGTTTAATGTTTTAATGAGAATTTTCTCTGTGCAACTTCCCTGATTTAGCCACTAGGTGGCGACAGAGACTGGTCATTTTAATGTCACTTAAGAGGGATGAAGGTGGACGAACACCTGTTTATCTGCTCATTAATACAAATATCTAATCAGCCAATCACATGGCAGCAAGACATGTAGACATGATAAAGAGGATCTGCTGAAGTTCAAACTGAGCATCAGAATGAGGAAGAAATGTGATTTAAAGGCCCACTGAAGTGCCTTGGAGCGCGCAGCATTATTCAATGTGTTGACGTAATTTCAGCTGAAACGTGAAGACAGGGCGGGACATATGAACAGCTCCTCCCCTTTTTTTAAAATAGCCAATAGCGTTTCGGCTATATCACAGCTCGACCGGAGCCATAGGAGCTCTGTAAAGCCTACGAATCTCTAACTGTTTCTCCTCCATATCGCTTTAAAGCGGTCATGAATTGAGAAATCAACTTTTCCTTGAGCTTATATATAGGACGTCAAATACTAAAAAAATATAAGTACTTTTATTGACACCAGGCCCAGCGAACGACTCGTCCTGGAATGTGCCTAGAGATACGTGAAACTCCGCCTCCGCAGAAGAAATCAACTCCTACTTCATCATTGCATCATTAGCCCCGCCCACTGGTGTGTTAGTGAGATGAGGAGGAGAGAAGAGCGATACAGGACTAAAATAACATTACCTTTCAAAGGATCCTAATGCTAGGAATATGGTTATTTATTTTCAACAATGTGAATGTCTCAGTTGAGCTTTATTTATTTGTATTCGGTACATTTCACTGTGGATTCTTTGTTAAATCAATCGCATTTCGGACTTTAGACTCTTACGACAGTAATGCAACAACATGTCAGTAACTGTGTTAATTAATGCCTGATCTGATATTAATGATTCATGTACAGTCAGATGTTCTTTGTCTATGTGTCAGTAAATCAAACCAGTGACTAAACGCTCAACTTCACATTGTTTCTCTTAGTAGGATGAAAATAATCTGTTGTTTAAACGGTGATTAAATTATACATGGAAAGCGATCAAAGAACGCTCCCTTTACAATCGCTGGAGCTGTCAATCAAACAGAGCGAGTTTATCAGTGACTGAGTTCTGGACTCGCGCTAAAACTCCCGTTTTATTTTATAAAGCATTCGTTAGTGTGCAGAAATTGAGTTGCAATGACGAGATCACTGCTTTCATGCGCTCAACAACATGTCTGTGATCGGCTACAATGTTCATCACTGCAACCTTTCACGCCACGATCGAAATATAATGCCATAGATCTAAATGTAAGTTTTCGAGAGAGTAATACTGTTAAATAATTTCTTATTTCTTGGGCTTCACTTTTTTACTTTCTTTGTGTTTTGGGCTTTTTCCATTGTGCGTGCAACATCATGTACCTACTTAGACAAAACAAGAAGTAGTAGTCCTTGGACACACTGACACTCTCACACGCAACCAGAAGTTGAAGACAGACACACACACACACACACACACATACATTTCTTGTTAATATATTCCTCGAAATGCCATACATGGTAAGGTTTGATTCTTAAGTCATATGATTGGATGCTCAAGCCATCCTGGATGTTGTTATTTGACCTATGTCTATAAATATGACCCTACTTCCTGAATAAATCAGAGAATGCTTTGTACCACATTCGCTCTGTGTCTGCTTGGTCATTCTCCCGAGATCTCATGCTACCACTGCCACACATCACAGGGGTTGAGGCGCCTGTTTCTAAACTGATGACTGAGACTACAAATATTCTACATAAGATTGAGATTTTAATCTAAAAAATACTTAGCTATTTCATATGCAAAGATGTCAGCCAATCACAGCAGTGGGCGTTTACACTGAAGTCTCACAGCAGACACGCCCCTTAAAACAGAGCGTTCAAATCAGAGGGATAAAATCAGGGTAGGAAAAATGCCTTTTATTTCTAAATTATGATGATTTTTTTTATGTAAAAAGCATACTAACATTATAAGTGCACCCCAGGAAACATTATAAAACAATAAAACAACGCAGTTCATGACCCCTTTAAAATATAACATCCTGTGCAGAATTCAAATGGGTCTGATACGTTATGTGGTCTGCGGCGACTCTCCTGCATATGATCCGCTCTGTGCTCTCTTGTGTCTCTGAACCGGAGCAGACTGTGCTCACGCTGCCGCAGTTCATGTGACACTAACGAGAAAACTGACTGTGACAAGCAGGGCGGGGCGAGAGCCTTGAGGGAACGACGCGGGGCCGGTGGCGTGATTGCCAAAGAGCGTCACCTGCGCTTGGCACCGGTCTCGTATCTCTCACGGAGGAGCTCCGGAAGCATAAAAGGAGGAGTGACGACAGTGATGGACGAGAGAGGACCAGGCCTGGACTTTATGTTTGTGTGGTCGGCAGTCGGCCGTGAGGGACTGTCGGCATTTTACTTTCATTTTGTTGTTTGTTTATTTTATATTAAAGTCTGTTAAAACGTTCGCCGGTTCCCGCCTCCTTCTTCCCATATCTACTAACCTCGTTAAACAGACTACATTCGTGTCTGAATCGTTCCCTATCCCCTATATAGTGCACTATGTGCCATTCACCATGTAAAAAATAGTCAATGTGAGAACAAGTGACCGATTTCAGCCGCAGCTTCAGCGTCTATTATAATGTAGGGGGCGGGGCTTCAGATTCTAGAGAGCATTTGATTGGACAGAAGACCTGATGAGAAGCTGGTGATATCATGAAAATCCGTGATCCATTTTAGCGGAAGTAAGAGACTCTTATATTTGTAGTTTTCATGTTTCTCTTTAAAATATAGCATTACAAATATTGCTATTTAGGTTTAATTTATTTTATTTGAGTTTTAGTTTTTATTTTTATTTATTTCCAGTTAATAATTTTAGTGATTCAACTTAAACTTATTTCAGTTTATTGCCAAGGCAACATTTAAAATTTTTGTTCAGTTTAAGTTTTTCAACAAACATTTATATTTTATTTAGCTTTATTTCAATTAACGGAAATGTTTTTCGTAGTTTTAGTTAATGATAATAACCCTTCAAATCCTAAAAAACAACAGATAGTGTTTAAAGACAAAAACTGAGGCTGCGTCTGAAATCGCATACTTCCCTACTATATAGAAGGACAAAAGAAGTATGTCCGAATTCACAGCACTCATAAAAGAGTCAAAAAATGACCTACTTCTTCTAGCGAGATTCTGATGTGTGCATACGATGGACACTTTACTATCCCATGAGGCCACGGGAGAGGATTTGTGAATGGCAGAGAAGCGACGCAACTGACTCTGTCATGATGATGACAACAACATGGCGAATGTAGTGCGTCTGGATTACATTCATACTATAAAGAGAGTATGTGATTTGACCAACATGAGGGAAGGTCAGGCCTCTTATGTGAAGCTGTGTTCATGTTGTAATTACCGCAATTTCGTGAGAACAACATGTGACGTTCGGATTATGCATTTCTATGGCAACACTATCAACAAATCAATCTGCAGCGGTCAAGTGGGAGCTCTCCGGAAATTCCCAGGTTACAAGTTGGAATTACAGTTGGAATCGTGGAATTACAGTAATTACAAATGCACCGTTTGCAGTGTTGCCAAGTCCGTGTTTTTCCCACAGAATTGGGCTACTTTAAAAGTGTTCTCGCGGGTTGTTTTTCATGTCCGTGGTTTGAAGCGACCCCAATAACGTGATATTTAGCCCCTGGAATGCTAATTTTACCAGGGGAACCCCGCCAAAAAAACGCAGATTTTACTTCATGGGACACGATTTTTAGCGGGGGACGCTATTGGGCTAATTTTGGGCTTGTTTTGAGTAGCAATTGGCACCATGTCATAATAACCGTAACTATTCTGACTTGTAAAAGACATGATCGAAAAACTCGTAATTTCTGAGAGCTACGACTTATACCACGCAACCATCGTTTTTTTTATTTTGGAGTTAATAGTGCAAGAGAAACGCATACGTCCGAATCCGAGGACGTGAACAGCTCTAAATATTTACGGTAATTACGACATGTCGTGAACGTGGCGTTTATTCTCTTCTTTCGGATTGGTGACATAGGTGAGCAGTCGCGAGGCTAATGAGAGCACGAGACACGCGGCTCTGACTTTAAACTATGGTTCAGTGCGCAGGATGTGTTTTAACACACGCTGAAGGTCACACATGATGTTCTCACCCCTGCTTAATGAGGCGCTTCATTGAGGGACAGACGCTAGAGACCGAGCTACTCGTCAGGTGTTGTTCACAAATCACCAGCCATACTGTTAGCATTGGTAATTAGCATTTGTCATGCCTGGTTTTACACGAGCACCCCCTGCGGGGATCAGGTTTATGAACGTGACGCTGCCTGAACAGGACCAGCCATTTGTACTCAATTACAAGATCATGAGGCAGAAAATGTTTGCATGCAAGTAAATAAATAAATAATAACTGCAGTAATGAACACAATGTCGAGGTTCTGAAATGTAACGCTCTACTCTGAAGAAGTTAAGTAATTTAGGCCAGAAACATGCAGCATTTTCACAAAGATCTCACGTGTTGTTTTCTAAGGCTGTGTTTCAACATATTTATAAATGATTATTAATGCAAATAAATACACATAAATGAAATGTCAAAGATATAAATACAAATTAATTTCAGAAACATACCTGTATTTGCTTGGTAAAACATATTAATGAAAATACGTGTCCTTTAGTGTGGACTGTAAATAAATAAATAAATAAGGTGAATAACATTTATTATAATGGGTTTATGTGAAGATTGTTCACTTATATTAAAGTATATATTTTAGAGCCTATTAAGTGTATTTAAAAATTTTGGCTTATTCATACTTAATGATTTTGCTTGTTAAAATTTTTAATGAAAACATTAATATATAAATATAGATTAATAAATATATAAGTTAACTGTCAAAGATATGCATGCAAATACATTTCAGAAACAATGAATTTGCTCAGTATAAAAAATATGAATGAAAATATGTCCTTTCATGTGGACATTTGTGTTATTTAATTATTTATTATCATTTTATATATTAGATTATTCCATACTAAGTAATAATACATATATCGCGGTCAATCAATTAAAAAAAATAACTAATTAATCGCACATTTTCTGTAATTAATCACTATTAATCGCATCCTAACATTAAAGTTATTTTTATATTGTAATAATTTCACTTTTAATCTCCAAATTAATAGACAGTACATTTTAAATATTTGATCAAACAGGTAGGAAATATACAGAAGTTGAATTAAGTTATCAAACACTTCAGTTTTCACTGCATAAATAAAATAAATATAGATTAATCCTTATTAAAGCTACAAAAGTGATTCAGTCAAGAGCAGTGAGTGATTTTCTCTGTCTTTTGTTCTTTGATTAACATTAATGAGTTTTATTAGGCTGCTGTCGCTTTAAGAGCTGACGCACATGACGCGGATCTGACACACATTCGGTGTCCTCACAACTTTTTACGGTCATTTAACTTATTTAGGACTTTGCGATCTTAAACTTAGAAGTGATCCTGTGCGATGATACTCGACAAAGCGTGCATTATGACATATATTTGTGTGTTTTTGTCCGTTCAAGAGCGAAAGAAAAATTCAATGCAGCTGCTACTTCTCTCTAGGCTTGTTTGAGGTGCATCGACGCTGCGCAGACCGATCGGTACTTTGATGCACCTTCACTCTCGTCCATTGTAGTAGTGAAGCCGCCAGTGTGCCAATATGGCGCTGACATCTTGAGTCAGTGAGCGCGAAGTGGAGCCGCGATATCAAAGCCCCGCCCACACTCACGCAGAATCGGTTAATAAAGCAGAACAACTCATTATGTCGGTATGAAATAACTAGTTCTGTAGAAATTAAAGTTAAAGCTTCAATCTCCTCCGGAAGATCCAGAAAAGTACGTTGGTGCTTCAGTGACTACTTCCCTCAGAGAAGCTGTCAATCTCAGCTGTCATGACCTCAAAACCCGCGTTTTTATAGCATCAAATAAACGTATTTAAGTAACGAACACTTTAACTAACATCAGCGTGATAAAAACGGCCTAAAATGACAGAAACCATCTTTGGAGAAAAATATATTTTACGTGTATTTGACAGTTTAGTTTGTCTCAGGTCTCAGGGATGACGTGTTTTTGTAGGCCAACCCGGAAGTTAGCGGCGCACGGGTTCCCTCGATCGAAAGCCAATGCATTTTTCCCATAGACTTTTGGAAAATCGCAAAAAATAAGCTCTGTGTTTAACAAAGGGTTATAACACGTTTTGTCTATCAAGATAATCTTTAGAAATTAACACAACATTTGTACATTTTGAAGCTGAAATAAAGTCGTCAGATATAAAAAGCTAACAGTGGGCTATAAACGGACTACAGCACACCATGGTCGCCAAGCTTCCTCAAACTTTATTTAAAAAACAACTTTATTTAAAAACATGCTCGCTGATTATGATCTGTGCTGTGTATGAATACTTATCCACTTTTTCATGAGAAATGCTGTCCAAATGTCCTGTTTGTCATGATGACGTCTAAAGTCCCCGCCAAAGGAAGTAGTCCCTTTTAGCAACTTGTTAGCAACCGCCGTTTTTAAAGACACAATAAAGGTTTAAAAAAAAAATAAATAAAAAAATCACAAGCGAGTTATAACTGGTGTGTTTTATGTCATAGATCAAAACGTTAAAATATTTAGTGGATTTGTTAATCAAATTTCAGGCAATTTAGCAAAAACACATTCAAAAAACCCATAGACTTCGGGGAGATGGAACCAGAAGTCCTAAAATGCTAACTCGCTTCTGGGTTTTGCCTACAAAAACACGTCATCCCTGAGGTACTCTATTACATTTCATGGAGAGGGCGGGGTTTATGACCTATACTGCATCCAGCCACCTGGGGGCGATCGAGATGCTTTGGCTTCAATTTTCAGAACTTGTGAGGCACGTTTTTTTTTTTTTTTTTTTTTAAACCTTTTTCTTTTATTATTTGTTTTAAAATTAAACTTGTGAGGCACGCTTGGACGAGACACACATGGGCGAGTGACATGTATGCAATTTCCCGTGAAAATCATACACAATATAAACATATTAAACTTACAATAGGAAGGAGTATGTATGTATGTATATTGACATTTAAATTTTGAACAAAAACAAAGTGTACCTTGACTAAAGTATTAAATTAATTTAATCTTCGAGTGAGCTTATGAGACACAGTAGAACAAAAGCGTAACAATCACCCAAATTTAATATTATGATCATTGGTTCTTGTACAAAAAGATTGTATGTATTTGCAGCAGATTTGTAAGATAACTCTAGATGACCTCAACCTGTATCATCACAAGTTTATTAAGAGACTGTACAATACAAATGAAAAATAAAATTAAAAATACATAGATGGAGAACATAAGAAAAACAAGTTTTGGACTGGTTCTGTCCTATAACAGCTGGAAATACTGTACAGCAGACAAACATGCTGAAACCAGTCGACCGTTCAAGAGTAATAAAGACCGTCCATGTATTAAGACACCAGTCTGCGGAGTACTCTAATAAACATACAAAAAAATATTACGTTAGCTGTCTTGGTGTACGTATACATATTTATATATAATATATAAAAAAATAACTGAAATAACATTAATGAAGTTATAGGAGGTGGTCAAAGGATATTGACGAGACAGACACTATATTTTGAAACACTTCTGCAGTAAGAGAAAAACTAAATCATAAGCCAAAAGGAGCAAATAATACGTTTGCCCATCCCCTCCGGACGCCATTTGTGCATTTACAATTGTTTAATTTGGCCACGTTATATGGGTTTCTTCAGGTTTACATGTTTTCAAGGGGGGAAAATAGAGCACAGTCATATTCTGTTATGGAGGTTCGTGTTATTTGGTTGATGAGTATCGCTAAATTTGGAATATAACAGCAGACATCAGCTGGTAAGTGAATTTGTTTTAGATCGGTAAGGGTTTGGCTTGACGTTCATGAAGGTCCACGAACAGCTCCGAGTCTGAAGGCGACGCGGGTGTCGGGTCGGGGAGGATTGGCCAATGAGAACAACCTGATCATCATCGAAATCATCTTAAAAGATCTTCCCTTTCTTCTTGTTCTTTTCCAAAGTCCTGTGAGGGAAAAAAAACAGAATGATGATTTCAAAAACACTTTCAGTGGCGGATTTTGTCATTAATTTCTTTTTAGATCATCATTCACAGTGCTTCATGGGAGTGGGCGGGGATTAAGAGCTCTTTTTTTTGCTTATCATGACTCTGATTGGTGGGATTTTCCATAGAGCATTATGGGTAATGTAGTTTTTCACCACAAATTCCCGTTAAAGGGTTTGTTCACCCAAAAATGAAATTTCTGTCATTAATTACTCACCCTTGCACACAAAAATTATTCTCGTTGCTTCATAACATTAAGGTTGAACCACTGCAGTCACATCGACTGTTTTAACGATGTTTTTACTACTTTTCTGGACCTTGAATGTGGTAATTTCATTGCTTTCTATTGAAGATAAAAAAAACCCTCTCGGATTTCATCAAAAATATCTTAATTTGTGTTCAGAAGATGAACGAAGGTCTTACGGGTGTGGAACGACATGAGGGTGAGTAATTAATGACAGAAATTATATTTTTGGGTGAACTAACCCTTTAAACAATTATTTTAAAAATAAGTTGAAATAATGCAGGTTGACGGCTTGTCATGTTACCATGTTTTACCATGTTATTACTACATTTACCCCCTTTTTAATTAAAAAAAAATAATTAAGAATTCTTTGAAATATAAAATTTTACAATGACTACAGCAAAAACCAGGGTGATGCAAGAAAATATATATATTTTTATTAATACTTATGAGAAATTTTATTTGAATATATTACTATATTAAATTTATAAGAACATATAATATGAGAATTACCATGAAGTCCATTGACTTTAATTAAATTCCTTTGAACTTATAGCTCATGACTGCTCAAAACAATCTAAATTTATGAAACCTACATATTCCTTTTCTAACAAAACAATATCAGTATTACTCTGAAATGTTTTCAAACTAAATATATTAATTTTACTTGTGTATGAAAAAAGATGATAAACAGGCTGAATCTGGTGTTCATGCTGCAGTGGTTCATCAGTAGGGGGCAGCAGAGCGAAATGGGCACTTATTTTTCAAACTCTCTTTTTCAAATTTAGACTATTTTTGGTTTATTTTAATTTCAGAATTATCATGTGTTTGCATGTGTGAGCATGTTTGTAAACAAAAAATGTGTGTGAGTGTAATAAAGAGGATAAATGTATTTTACAGAAGTCATTTGAGACGAATCTTACTAATAGATGTATATAAAAAAAAAAAAAAAAAAAAAAGTATAATTTGAAGTATAAAACCACAGTTCACTTTCAGGCCAAAACGGACCAGAACGCAAAAGGTGTAACAATTTAGTTTAAATGGTTATATCTCTTACATTTTTTATTTTAAAAATATCTGAAAAACAAATGATGTGTATTTTGACAAAAAAAAAAAATCCATAGTTTTTAGTACAAAAATGAAACTCTGGACATGTGTTATGTACCTCCTCTGGGTCAAAACAGACCCGAATGCAACAGAAAGAAGATGTAAAAGCAGTGTTGTGATCACATACATTTTCTGCTGCTCCAGGATTCTCTGCTGGGTCTCCCAGGTCGATCTCTCCTCCTCAAACTGACGCCGTCTCTCCTCCAGCTCCTTATGCTGAGCCTCCAGGTTCTTCTTCATCTGCTCATGACGCCGCTGCAGCTGCACACATCACACAGACACACACCAAATCAAATCAAACACAGAATTACACTGAAGTGTAAGAGTTCTGAAAGCATTTCGAACTCGAGTGTGAAACAGCGTTATTTTAGTATCATTAGGAAACTACTTTTATTTAAATTTTATTTTGTTATTATTATATTAGTTTTTACTGTTTTAATTTTAAAGTTTCAATAAATGATTTTTTTTATTTTTTTATTTAAAATGTCTAGTTTTTATTAATTTTTAATTCAGTTTTAGTTATTTTAGTACATCAATTTAAACTAAATAAATGAAAATGAGAATTGCTGAAATAAGTTTGTTTTTTATCATTTATTTTAAAGGGTTAGTTCACCAAAAAATGTAATTTCTGTCATGTCGTTCCACACCTGTATGTCCATCAAATTCATCTTCAGAACAAAATTTAAAGGGGTGGTTCATTGCGATTTCACTTTTTTAACTTTAGTTAGTGTGTAATGTTGCTGCGTGAGCATAAACAACATCTGCAAAGTTACAGCGCTGAAAGGTCAATGCAAACAGAGATATTGTCTTTTAAAGTTATGGCAGTTTAATGCCTACAATTACGACCGGTTTGGACTACAACGAGCTTCTTCCCGGGTTGGTGACATTATAAACCCTGCAATTAACATAAACCCTGCCCCCGGGAACACGCAAAAAAGTAGGCGAGGCCATGTCGCGTGCATACAAGTCTTCCTCCTAGAGACGCTGGACTTCGTGAACAATGTTTAAAATTTATGTTTAATTCTGTTCCTGACAATTATAATGCTAATTTAGCTGTCTGTGCTGCACATTTTACAGAAGACAGCTTCCAGAATCTACACAAGTTCAATGCTGGATTTACACAAAGGCTTTTACTGAAAGATGAAGCAGTTCCCACTTCAGCAATTCACTTCTGCTTGACCCTCTTACTGCTATCTGGGTCTGATTCGGGCTCAAATTGATATGGCAATATAGACGCCATTATTTACATTTCCACTGAAAGCAAGCAACTATTACCCGTAATGGTAAGGGGCGTGGCGTTTCCGGACAACATGAATCGTGACAACATATTCCGGACAGCGAATCACAATACACAGGGCCAGCTAACCAATCTGAGCCCATTGCGTATTTCTGAGGGAGGGGCTTCATAGAACCAGGAACTCAACAGAGTGTTTTTAGGAGAAGGGAAACAGCGGTGTAGAATAAAGGTAAAATATATGAGAAATACGGTATCAAAAGAAGAATTAAGCCATGTTAAACTGCGCCCCATAAACACAATCAAGCCTAGAAAAAAAACAGTGAACCACCCCTTTAAGATATTTTTGATGAAATCCAAGAGGTTTTTTTTTATCCTCAATAGAAAGCAATAAAATTACCACATTCAAGGTCCGGGAAAGTAGTAAAAACATCGTTAAAACAGTCATGTGACTGCAGTGGTTCAACCTTAATGCTATGAAGAGATGAAAATACTTTGTGCGCAAAAACAAAACAAAAATAATGACTCTATTCAACAAATTCATCTCTCCCCGGTCAGTCTGTTATGCTTTTTACGTTCAGCGCTTCCAGGTTCTACGTCAGAACGCAGTCTCAGTATTGGCCGACGCTGATCACGTGATCAGCGCGACGCATGCGTGTGATGCTGACGCAGGAGCCGGCCAATAACGAGTCGCCATTCTGACACAAAACACGGGGAGCGCTCAACTGCGTACGAGTCTGACGGGAGAGAAGATATTGTTGAATAAAGTCATTATTTTTGTTTTGTTTTTGCGCACAAAAAGTATTCTCGTCTCTTCATAACATTAAGGTTGAACCACTGCAGTCACATGACTGTTTTAACGATGTTTTTACTACTTTCCCGGACCTTGAATGTGGTAATTTCATTACTTTCTACTGAGGATACTTTCTACTCTTGGATTTCATCAAAAATATCTTAATTTGTGTTCTGAAGATGAATGAACGGGTGTGGAATGACAGAATATTTTTATTTCTGGGTAAATTAACCCTTTAAAAAAATTTTTTTTTTAAGTTTTAGTAGCTTAAATGACTTAAACATGACTTTTTACTGTTTTACTAGCATTTTGAATGTACAATGGCAATGTGGATCAAACTATGGTTCCTTCTAAAATAGTCTAAAATAAAGTAAAACAAAATAAAAGTTTATATTATACTACAAAAATATAATATACTGAAAAATATAGGAGCATAATTCTTTCAGCTTTATCATCCAATCGATGTATTAGTGTTAGTACCTCCGCCTCTGAATCTTTCAGCTTCTGGATCTTCTCCTTGACTTTCATCTCAAAGACCTGCTCCATCTCCATCTCCATCTTCTTCATCTTGGTCACATGCTCCCTTCTCTCCTCCTCCATCTGGGCGAGGGGACTCCTAGGATTGACACATGCAATTAACAATCACGTCCCACAGACAGTTCCCTCAGAGCGATGCATCGCTGTGCATCTTCAGAAGACAAGAAGAGACGGAAAGGTGAACCAACAAAGCCCTCGATGCCCTGTGCGAGACACCCGTGACCAACCGCTCCTGCAAAACATCTCTGCGCTTCAGTCTTGCCCAGGCAGACAGACAAACAAACAAACAAATATCCTGGTTTAACTGTTAATGGCCAAAGCGTTAGTGAGCGCTGCAGGAAAGCTGCGAAGAGGAACATATGCCAGATGGAAAAAATGAACAGGAATCTTTAGATTCGATTTTGAACTCTCTAAATGATTCATCGATGATGCATCTCAATTTCTGCCACTCAAAACAATCAATAGATCTTATTCATGATAAGATATGAGCAGAATGAATCTCTTGTGCGCGTTTTTTGTGAATCAAAGTGCGAGAAAGAATTGTGATGCATCAGTGAATCAATGAGACCAGAGTCCTGGAGCACATTTCACATCAGGAACATAAGGAAGGGCTTGTCTTCCGCTGATCTAATCAATACAACAGGGTCAACAAGGTCGATTACTCCCCGGAAAAATTGGTGGAAAAGGAGGGATGATGACAGACACTGTTCCCAGAGGAAGAGAGGATCCATACTACACAGGGATTTGGAAAAATGTAAATGACCACTTACATGCCTTCAACCGTGTCACCTCTAAAAAACAAAAACACACACACACTTAGCATGCTGCAGATCATACACTAAAGAGCAAAACAATGTGTGAACAGAAGCAGATAAGACAAAAACGCTAGTCTGGATTATAACACTTTTAATGTGGTTTCCTGCAAGGCGATATTTCAGGTTAGAGGTGACGGACTCGTTGGAAGCTGCACGGCGTGATCTGTGAGCGTGTGTTCATGCATATTCGTGCTTGTGTTAAGAGTTTGGCTTCTTAAATTAGGGGTTAGCGGCCAGAGCAAACTGTGAAGCGAGCTCTTATTATAAACCAAGACAAAAGTTATTTTTTTCAAGCTATTTAACCCCTTAACTGTCACCATCTTGGTGCTCTTTTTACTTAGCGCACATATTTTAGTCATCATCATAATTTGATGGCAATTTTAGAGTAAAACAAAATGATAAAATACACATGTTACATAAAATAAAAATGTTTAGTATAGTACAATTGATTTACAGTAAATAAACTTCCATAACTTTTTCAGACTTATTTTTTTGTGCTTTTTTAGTAATATTTTAGTAATCATAATAATTTAGGTATAATTCAAAAGCTTACAAACTCAAAATTCATCCTGTGAAAACCGTTTTGAAATTCGATGTTGCATTACCATGAAAAACACTGCAAATTCTTTTAGTGAGCTCCTCCCCTAGTGGGCGGTGTCAGGTTTCGTATTACAAATTTTATTTTAACTACTTTATATTTAAAACTTTTTCTAATCTTGACAAAACATGTCTGAAGGTCTCAATGTTCCATATTTGGTGATTGTTTTGTGATATTTGGATAGAATTTTATAAATTTGTTACCAGGAGAGTGCATCAATTTTTTTTTAATGGAATGTGGGTGACACCCGGTGGATATTTTTAGTACAGCGCCTAAACAAAATTTCATGGGAACTTTAATTTTTGTGATATCAACTTCAAATTTGGAACTCAGCTTGTTTAGACATATGGCTTTGATTTGATGGCAACTTTAGAGTAAAACAAAATTTGATAAAATACACGTTACATAAAATAAAAATGTTTAGTATAGTACAATTGATTTACAGTAAATATAACTTCCATAGCTTTTTCAGACTTTATTTTTTGATGTGCTTTTTTTTAGTAATATTTTAGTAATCATAATAATTTAGGTATCATTCGAAAGCTTACGAACTAAAAATTCATCCTGTGAAAACTATTTTGAAATTGGACGTTGCGTTACCATGAAAAACACTGTAAATTCTTTAGCGAGCTCCTCCCCTAGTGGGCGGTGTCAGGTTTCGTATTACAAATTTTATTTGAACTACTTTATATTTAAAACTTTTTCTAATCTTCACAAAACATGTCGTCGGAAAGTCTCAAGGTTCCATATTTGGTGATTGTTTTGTGATATTTGAATAGAGATTTATAAATTTGTAACATGAGAGCGCGTCAAAATGTTTTTAAATGGAATGTGGGTGACACCCGGTGGATATTTTTGGTACAGCGCCTAAACAAAATTTCATTGGAACTTTAATTTTTGTGTTATCAACTTATTTAGAAATATGGCTTTGATTTGATAGCAATTAAAAAAAAAAAAAAAAAAAAAAATGATAGAATATATATTATATAAAAAATGTTTAGTATAAACATTTTATTTACAGTAAATATAAACTTCCATAACTTTTTCAGACTTTTATTTTTATTTATATAATCTGCTGAGTGTCTTCTTTAAAACGAGACCAACTTTATGTCTATATTCCATAGTATTCTTGAATTACATCCATTTAGGTTTGGATAGTGCATTTTCATGTCTATGCTCAAAACAGTTAAGGGGTTAAGCGATCTGGAAATTAAAAGTCAACATGGAATCAAAACAGACCTCATTTACTTCGTCAATTTTTTTTTTTTTTAATTATATATTAAATTACATATTATATAACATATTTGAGTATTCATTATATTTTTCAATCACACTTTTTAACTGCCTCTTCTCATGAACCAATCACTCTAATGGACAAAATAAAGCCCTGCCCTACATTTTCCCCTCAATGAATATCCTGTTTAACTTGTAAACTGCATTTCATGTTGATTTAAAAAACAGAAGTGGGCCGGCCACAAATGTAAGTATGGTGGTTTAAAGTGTGCTCATCATTTTACCAAAGAACAGGAAATGATGCAACATAAAATTTAACAATGCCGTTTGACAACTGAGCATTACTTAAATAAACTGATCTTAAACCTCAAAAAAAAAAAAAAAAAACTTTTTTTTAAATCTACTTCAAAGTGTATTTATGTAATAATTATGGAATTATGTATATTCTAATCATTGAATTAAATGGCATATAAAGTTTATTTTGTAACAAAATAATCAATAATATCAGAACAACAAATGTTCTGTTTAATGCTTAATTATAAACAAGTCCAAAATACACCGGGACTCTTATTTTGAAATGTATTTACTGCTTTTAGCTGCTCATTCACACATATGAGGGAGCTGCTCTGAAACGGCAAGTCTGTAGAACGAGCAACAGCGCTGTGTTTTAACTTTAAACATGCTCATGTTTATTTAATTAAATCATCGTCAATGGTTGAGCATGTTCTAAGTGTCTGAAATGGATTAGTATGGAACGTAACCACACATATAATGGATGCAATCTGTCGCTTTACGTTATTCCAAGCATTTCTGCTCACACTTATAAACATCTTGAATCTGCATGTTGAAGTGCATGTTCTTGGATCAAACAGATAGAGAATTGCTTAATATTAGTGATATAATGTTCCTAAACAACTTACTTGGTGAGCTGGCCTTTGGTTTTGTTGTTGTCGATTCCGTTACAGGTGACGGCCGCAAGCTTCCTGCTTCTGTAGTTCTCATAATGGACGTTATTCGTCACGTCCTTGAGGTCCTGCATGTGGGTTCTGACACAAAACACCTCATACTTACAATCAGTTCCATTTTTATACAAAGAAGCCACAAAGTATAAAGACAGTACAGCCATAATTACAGTATGCAAGTCATTATATTAGATACATAAAACATCAAACCAAATGACCATTTATGGGCACTGAAAATGGCAAGAGAACACTTCCTAAGCAATGCATTTCACTTTCACTCTCCAAAAGCTATTGCTGTTGTGTTTCCACAAAACATTGGATGTTTTTACCTGATGAGCATATTCCTTAAGAGTGTGAAATCACAGTGGTCTCCATTCTCAACTGAGGAGAAAGAAAAGAGAATGAGGTTTTAAACATATTAAGATATTATTCAAATGCCATTTATAGTTGTTGCTGGACAAATATTGACCTCAAAAACAGCAATTTCTAGCTTATGGAATTAGAGCATCAGCTAAAACTGCTCACCAAGACTTCATTTATTTGATTAAAAATACACTAAAATCAGAAATATTGTGAAAAATTATTATAATTTAAAACAGCTGTTTTCTATGTGAATATATAGTAAAGTGTAATTTATTTCTGTGATCAAAGCTGGATTTTCAGCATCATTATTCCAGTCTTCAGTGTCACATGATCCTTCAGAAATCATTCTGATATGATTTGCTGTTTAATTAAATATTCTCAAATGAACTGATTCTTCACAAAAAGTAAATTACCATCCATAGTTTTTTAATGTTACCTTCTCAACGAAACGATCGCACATTTGAGATTAAAACTGTAACTCTAAAAATTGTGACATCTACCTTCTGCCACTCCCCACGGGTACTGCCTTCCTCTAACCTTCTTGCCGTTCGCCTCGATGATAGTGTTGCTTCCGACCACAGCCAGGGGCAACCGATCCTTGAGAGAGAGAGAGAGA
Organism: Ctenopharyngodon idella; assembly: GCF_019924925.1. NCBI lineage: Eukaryota > Metazoa > Chordata > Actinopteri > Cypriniformes > Xenocyprididae > Ctenopharyngodon > Ctenopharyngodon idella. Next base: position 34,248,819 of record NC_067235.1, read on the forward strand.
GAGAGAGAGAGAGAGAGAGACTCATGGATGGCTGTGTACAAGGAATCCGTCTGCTAAAGCAACATGCAAAGCTTGGCAGTCGTTTAATGTGCAGTAGCCACCTGTGAACCGCATGTACCGCCCACCGCCAGATTCAGACTCATTAGAGGAGAGACTTCATTCTCCTATATGAACAGCATTTAAAGGGGACACATCACAGAAAACTGAATATTTCGTACTTTTTCTTTTGAAATAAGTGCGTTTGATATAAAGTACAACACAAGGCTCCTCCTTCAGAACATTTAATGAAACTAAAGACATAAAACAACTTGTTTAGAAACTGTCTTGTTCATGATATCACAACCTTGAGCTCATTAACCAGGGCTTGACGCTGACTTTTCCCCCCAAGGAGCACATGTGCTCTTAATTTTCTTATAAGTGCTGTCAAAATTAGTGTGTTAACGCATGTGATTAATTTTTTTTTCAGTTTAACGTGTTAATATTTAACGCAGCATCCGTTTTTTCCATCATAATTTGGCTAGCGTTACATAATGATCACGCTCTTATTCACGCAAATGCTTTTAAACCATTCAAGCGCCACAGGACAAACGAGAACGAGCCGTCTGTGAATGCCGTGTCATGTGACACACACACGACTTGTGCGCACAGAAAGACACGCGCCAGTATGGAGTTCCCTTTCACGCTTGAACAAACAATAACACGCATTATTATGCCAAAATGCCCGTTTTGTGGAGTATCCTCATAAGAGCAGTCCTAAATGAGTTAAATAACGTCTTAAATTAACTTATAGAGTTGAAAATGAGATGCACGTCAGATCCGCGTCATGTTCGGCAGCGGCAGCTCTTAAAGTGACAGCAGCCTAATAAACCAGTTGCTGTGATGACTGTCATTAATGTTCAAAGAACAAAGATAACAGAAAACTGTAGCCTTAATAAGGATTAATCTATATTCAATTTATAATTTATGCTGTAAAGTGTTTGATAACTTTATTCAATTTCTGTATATTTCCTACCTGTTAGACAGGTAAATATGACATTATTATAATGGGTTTGTGTGGAGATTGTTTTAAGTGCACTTAAATTAAGACTTTTTTTATAAAGTCTAATAAATGTTGAAATTAATTGTTTTAGTTATACTGTAATGTTTAAGGTCTATAATTAATGTTTTAAAAAATCAATTTCATAGAGACATCAGTACAGTATTAGTATCAGTGATACTGACCTTCATTCATAAAAAGATGCCATTAAACAAATATTTAAAATATTCTGTCTTTAAGTTGTTTCTATTCATTTGGAGAGTAACTGTGAAATTATTTCAATACAAAAATATAAAAAAAAACGGCAATTTTTTTTAATTGTGATTTATAGTGATTAATTACAGAACAAATGTGCGATTAATTTTTTTTTTTTTTTTAATCGATTGACAGGACATATATATATATATATATATATATATATATATATAAATAATTCTCAAAGGGATAAAGAGATATTTACAAGTAAAATTATTTCATTTATTTGAATACAAAAACGACATGATTTTTAAATAATTTTGCATCAATTTATATTTGTATTTTTTTTTTAAATGATGTATATTCTAATTATATATATATATATATATTCTGATGTATATCCAATTAAATGCCAGATAAAGTTTATTTTGTAACAATAATAACCAAAAAAAAAAAAATCTGCTTAATGCAAGACTTAATTATAAACAAGTCCAAAATACACTGGGACTCTTATTTTGAAATGTCTTTACTGCTTCTACCTGCTCATTCACACATATGAGGGAGCACTCTTACAACCATCTAAAACATATTACAATACAAACACCATAAACATTGTCATAATTCATCAACAGTGGATCATTAATAATATATTAGCATAAACGCACAGTATTTATTGATTGTGAACTGCTCTGAAACTGAGCCTGTAGACTTTGAATGTGCAGCACTCATATTTATTTGATAAAATCATCACCTATAAATCACATTAAGCTGTAACGTGTAATATATATGATTTATATATAAGTCACAAGTCATTATATAAATGGATATTATACCGTTTAAAATATTTAAGACTTCATGACCTGAAAAAAACTAAATTTAAGACTTTCAAAAGTACTTTTTATGTATTTTTACAGTTCACACACATCTATTTTTAGTCGCAAATGCTGTCAAGTCCTGATAACGTTGTCAAAAAACAATAAAAAAATGTTACACAAATGTGGAACTCTTACTTTGATTTTCTTCACGATCTTGTTTTCTTCCTCATCATCCGTCTCTGGAAACTCGTAGATTTTGATCTTGTGCTCCAGAATTTCTCGCATAATCTAGAAAAACATAAAAACGTCACACAAACCCCATGTGATTCCGTCGGGCCAGCACACAACCTCCAGAGGATCGCCAAGAACGATTGTTTAGGGTTGAGGAACATCCTCTGTTTATTTATTTGTGCATGTGCTCAAATCTTTTCATCTGATCTTTCCTGTCTGGGCGGTAATGCCGCGCTCCTGCTCCTGGTTCCTGCAGAGATAATACTCTGACAGATGGTGAAATGCTCAAGACACACATGGTGCCGGAGGCTTGAACTCCTGCCGTCTCTTCTTGCCTTCTTAATCAGGAGTTTAAACAGACATGACTTAGAGGCCGACTGACCTGTTTCTTGAACTGTTGGCACTCTTCGGGGGTCAGGGTATCTGCTTTGGCAATTAGCGGGATGATGTTGACCTTCTCATGCAACCGTTTCATAAACTCGATGTCCAAAGGTTTCAGTCTGGTGGAAAAATACACAACACAACACCATGATAAAGATGCAATGATTACATGGTTCTCTCAGTCACTGTAATGGATAACGCAAGAATCACTGAAACTACAGTAGTGGGCAAACATCTTCATTCAGTCAAATATTATAATATTAAAGCTTTGACAAGTACATTCAAATCTGCGTTCTGATCCAGAGAGAGCAGCTATCATGTATAATAATTCAGATTATCACAGAGATAAAAAAGTTTATAGTTCGGATATAAACACTGATGTCTATGATTGTGATCAAAATAGAGTAAATCACCTTTTGAAAGTAGCTTGACACGTCAAATAAAGATTTGTTACACCAGTAGGTGGCGACAAGTGACTTGCATTTGTAGTTGAATCATTCATTCAAAAGATTCGTTCAAAAACGCTGATTCATCCAGTAATGAAACAAGAGATTTACGAGATTATAAATTCTAAACTAATTAATTACATAATGTGCTGATTAATTAATCGCACATCAAATTTGGCTGAGAAATTACCCCCAAAAGATCATTTAAAGTCATTGCACCGTGTCCTAATCACAGTTTGTCTATTCACACCAGCTATGAGACGCAATACAGTCAATCAAAAATCACAGCCAATCAGAAGAGCACGTGGGCGGAGTCTCTCTGCAAGCTCTTGGCACTCGCAATGAAATTGATAAGTACATAGCCTAATCAAATTCATGAATATTACACCATTTTAACATCATTAAAAATACATATTGTGAACAGACAAGTGTATTCTATGACAAAGATTGTTTCAGTAACTTGTTTCAGTAACGTTTTTGTTTCCTTTTATTTATTTCGAAGATCTGAGATGAATTGTCCATTGTTGCTTTCAGTACGGCTATAAAAAACAATGATATTCAAACTCACATTAGACGCTTTTAACCTTAAATAAAGCACATAAACAGTACCTGAGATTATCATCTCCATACTTTGTGTTGTTGTTCCAGCCGCGACGTCGCAGAAAAATAGAAACCGTTTCTAAAATAGAATCGTTGCGCGTCGCCGTCGCGGCTAGTTAGGACAAAAACTCTGATTAACATGGAAAAGATACATTATCGCGTGTTGCGGTGTCGCGTCTGGTTATGACACGGTGTTATTGTGTTAAATTAGAAAGGCATCAAATAATGGGAATGCAGAATTGGAATCGATATCGTTAAAATTCAAATAAGCATATTTTTAAATAGACTGCAGCAATTAACATTTTGTCAGAACCTCTAGTAAATTACATGTTATTTTGTTTAGATGTCTATTCAGAATCATGGGAGAATCGTGATCTCCATTTTAAATAAAACATGTCAAATTGTGCTAACATAAAATGTTAGTGGCCGTGTGTTATAGAAAAGTCCTTTCTGTGCTGGTTTAGAAAGAAATAAACAGAAAATCACAACATATGTTGGACGTGATCTTTATGTTATGAAGAGGAGCGACTTTTCCACTAAATTGAAAGACTTTCCTGCCATCGAGGAGAATGTGAAGCTTCAGGTCTATTCTGGTTTGTTTATATCGCGCTACATTTCAGCTAGTGAAGTTAGGGCAGTATTTTTGATTTTTTGTCGTGATTGTGAAAAATGTCGCCATTGTAGGTCATTTATGCTGAATCGAGAATTGCAACAGGAGCTCACATCATCGTTCAAAGAAAAAACTGGACGGTGTAATACAATTGTCGCCTTTTATACGTGTAAAAACACACTAAGGGAAGCAGGTTGAGGAGGTGATGGGAAGACGACGTATAGCAAATGTAATGTCACTGATTAAACCCACTCCCTATCACTCAATAAAATAATCACAAGTGTTGTATTTTGTTTTGGTGTAATAACATTAACGTTACATCTGCGAGTATTACTCTCACCCGGCTTGTGAATGAGTATAACTTGCACACAGCCACTTCAAAACTGTTCAGCTTCTATGGGTTTGATTTTGGCTGTCATATGTCATTTGTTGAAATAAATAAAAAAATTAAAAAAATACAGTGTGTCGGTGTCTGTCATAGACTGTAAAAAAGGGTGACTGTCCACTGAATGTGACTCCTCTGTGGTCATATGGGAAAGTGAATATTTACAAAGACAACATTAAAACTACAGTTACATTTAACGTTACACCCTTCCAACAAAGAAATGAATTGACTGTCAGCTTGTTAAACATTTATTTATTCTGACATTTTCTACCATATGATGGCTGAAGCAGCAGCGCGTGACACTGTTACTCATAGTAACCAGATCAACATTGTGAACGAAATTCTACAAAACTGAAGTGAAAACACCAAATTATCATTCAGTGGGATAAAAAAAGCTTCTTTTCCCTGCAAACGATACCATGAAGAATGTGGATATTTAACCAAGTCAAAAACAAAAGGTAAGTAGGTATCCATATTCATTTCAGTCTCAAAACGCTATAAAAGGCGACAACTTTTAAAAAGTTAAAAAACTATATAAGTTATAAAAAAACGGTATAAGTTATGTAAACGATATAAACACCTTCTGGGTTCTCGATTTTATCGATTTGAGCAACCATAAACGACGCAAAACATACGAATTTTGATTTTTTGATAGGATTCCTATATAGAAAAATCACTCCCTGCCCTCCGGACTCATTCGCGCTGCTGCAGTGACGTCATGTGCAAACAACCGATTAAGCTATTTACTTCCTACCACGCTTCAGTTCTGATAATCATCAGGATTGTGTGGACACAAGACTGAATAGAGCCACACGTTCCTGTGTCTTCACTGCAACTGCGCACAGATCAGCTATTGTCTGAGAACAGCTGCTTACAGTAACAGTCATTCTCATGCTTTCACTGACTAAGAGGAAAATTACAGCGACCTCAGCTCCAGTTTGTAAATGAAATCCATTATAAGAGCTCTTAGAGGGAAAAAAAACCTGACAAACATAAGAGGAAAAAACTGCTAAATTGAAGTATGCCACACACAAAGAGGAGGATTAAAAAAAAATTCTCAGATTTGCATACAAATACACTAATATAGTTTTGTTGTATGCAAACCTGAGAATCCCAAACATGCTCAATCACAACACACTTGCCCAGCCGACCAATCAGAGCACATTATGCTTTTCAGAAGGAGGGGCTTCATAGTGACAGGAACTAAACAGAGCGTTACTGACAGACTGGGAAGAGAGGAGCTGCAACAATGGAGAATATGTGTTTTTGAACACTCAAGCATGAAAATATTGTAAATGGGCATAATAGATCTTCTTTAAGAATAGTAAGGAGCAAGAGAGCAGAAAGACTCACCCATGACCTGAGGGAGCGATGAAGTACAGGCAGCAGTGCACTCTGCTGTCCGGCATCTGCCGTCTGTTCACGCGGGACTCGGCGTTCAGATAATCCTCAAACTTACTGTCGATGTGATCAATGACCGGCTGCCAGCTGGAGCATAACACACGGGAGAGTCAGGTCACGCTTTCGGTTCACATACACATCCAATTACATCAAGCAACCTGATATTAAACCATGATAATTATATCTGGCACTCTACCAAAATCCTTCTCACCAGTTGCTGTTGTCCACAGCGTCTCCAAATCCAGGAGTGTCCACTATCGTGAGAAGAAGCTGACGCCCCCCTCCTTCATCAACACTTTAGATTGCTCCACCTGTGGTTAACAGACCAGCTGAATGACCATTTCTACAACATATGCTCGAGTAAACATGGCTGGTGTAAACGCTAGTCTGCATGGTCACTTTTGGTGTCTTATACACACGCTTTATGTAGCACTGGGTATTAGTGGCGTGTGATGCAAAAACAATTATCATAAAAATGAAATGTAGTGTGAAGCTTTGGACTCAGTCACTGTAAAAGCTACAAGTACAAACTTGCAGGACATAGCATAGCTATTAGTGAAGTATTACTTAAGTATGCTGGAGAAGCCAGAAGTATAGTGGCATAGGAAGTTCTGATCCCATCAAGGCCTTCTAAAAACCTTTATAAAGCAATTTTCCTGGTGCACGACTTATACGAAACAAGCAGCATCTATTCACATTTAGGAAACAGAACTTCACGCTTTATACCTGAACTGTTTTCTTGATTCTGTGCGAAGGCCCGGGGTATTCTCCAGAGTACAGATCCGTCAGGAACAGAGAGTTTATCAGCGTGGACTTTCCCAACCCTGACTCTCCTGAAAAAAGGAAAGAAAACACAGAAACGAAGTTAAAATGAGACCCGAATTCAGCACAACATCCTATAAAAAAAAACAGATTTACTGAGGGAAATACCAGTGCTTTCAACAGAGTTTTAGATGAGCTTAGGTTTTATATACGCTACCATTTAAAAGTTTGGGGTCAGTATGATTTTTTTTTTTATTTGAAAGTAACATTTATAATGTTACAAAAGATTTCTCTTTCGAACGTTCAATTCATCAAAGAATCCTGAAAAATAAAATGTATCATGGTTTTCACAAAAATATGAAACTGTTTTTAACATTGATAATAATCAGAAATGTTACTTGAGCAGCAAATCGGCATATTAGAATGATTTCTGAAGGATCATGTGACACTGAAGACTGGAGTAATGATGCTGAAAATTCAGCTTTGACCACAGGAATAAATTACACTTTACTATATAGTCACACAGAAAACAGTTATTTTAATTAGTAATTATATTTCACAATTTTTACTGTATTTTTTTTAAATCAAATAAATGCAGCCCTGGTGAGCAGAAGAGACTTGTTTCAAAAACATCTTACCGATGCTTACCAAACTTTTGAACGGTTTTAATTTCTTTGGACTCCATTTTAACGGTTAAATTAAATTTTAGTAATCAAAAAGAATGTCTAATTAATTGAAATCATGAAACTTATACAATTTAACAACAAATTACTAAAAGTTTAACAAAAATTAAATTTTTTAGGGTCCTATGAACTACGACCTATGAATTTTTTTTTTTTTTTTTTTCCCCTCTCAAATTCCATTTTATTTTTACCAAATTCTGTGTTTTGTGTTTTAAGTTTTCTGGACTTCATTTTAATGGTTTAATTTAATTTTAATAATCAAAAAGAATGTCTAATCAACTGAATTCATAAAAACAACAACATTTATTAATTAAAAAAAAAAAAAAAAATTCTAAATGTGAAGGCATAATTAATTTAATTTATCTTTTAATCATATGAAATTAAACTTTTTTGCCAAACAAAGTGCTGCACAACAGAGCTTTACTGTTAAAATTAAAACATGGAAGAAAAACTGTGATTATTCCTTAAAAAAATGTGTTAGTATTTTTATTACACTGAGACGCAGGTAAATTCTACTGTACACTGTCACTATTTCTTCACAATGTTACAAAAGATTTCTCTTTCGAACATTTAATTCATCAAAGAATCCTGAAAAATAAAACGTATCATAGTTTCCACAAAAATATGAAACTGTTTTCAACATTGATAATAATCAGAAATGTTACTTGAGCAGCAAATCATCATATTAGAATGATTTCTGAAGGATCATGTGACACTGAAGACTGGAGTAATGATGCTGAAAATTCATCTTTGATCACAGGAATAAATTACACTTTACTATATAGTCACACAGAAAACAGCTGTTTTAAATAGTAATAATATTTCACAATTTTTACTCTATTTTTGATTACATAAATGCAGCCTTGGTGAGCAGGAGAGACTTGTTTCAAAAGCATCTTACAGATTAAAAAAACCTCACCGAACCCAAACTTTTGAACGGTACTGTATAAAATCAGACTAGACAACATAACTGGCTAATAATCATATCCACTTAGTTAACAGTTGGGTATAACAGCAATAGATGGGTAAAATAAAATTTTATAACAACATTATGTTGGTTCTCTAGGGTCCTGGTATTAAGATGTGTTTTGGTCGATCAGATCACAAGTGAATGACACTAAATACAGGTGTAAACGAGGTCTAAAACATTTTGAGCTTGTCCACTTTCAACCACTTCCAGAGGTAGTCGACACATAACACAAAACAGGGGGAAAAGCAGCACTTAATAATCTCAAATGGCCATTTAATGGCAGATTTATGTGTTCCACTATAATTAATTTAAAGTCTTAACATGTGACAGTCATGGCATGAGACATAAAAATAATAGTGCAGATGGAATGCAAGGACATGCCCCGTGTGAACTGCCCCTAAACGTATTACGTCAATGCTGGAGGGAACAGCTTTTTTTTGCATCCAATTGGAATGACTGTCTAAGAACCACATGGAAGAAGAGTGGAATTAACCTCACAAGCAGCTTCTTTAGTAAATCCGTTAATGGCCAAGATGTGACTGAGGGCAGCTTCATTCTGTCTAAATATCACCGCTAATTTAGAGCTGCATAATTAATCGCTAAAAGATTGTGATCTCGACTCAAATACCCACTAAATGACAGTGATTCGGCAATGTCTATTAAAGTACGATCTCAGTGAACATTCAGATCTGCGTTCTGACCCAGAGAGAGCAGTTATCATGTTATTTCTGTCTTATAATCATTCAAATTATCACCGGGATAAAAGTTTATAGTTCAGATATAAACACTTATGTCTATGGTAGAGATCAAAATAGAGCCGCAAATCACCTTTTGAAAGTAATTTGATGCGTCAAATAAAATTCGTATCAGTTACATCGTTACACCAGTAGGTGGCGACAAGTGACTTGACTTAAATGCCACTGAATCATTCAAGAGATTTGTATGGAACTTGTTTCCGCCACTAAATAAAAAAATTAAAAGGGTAATTTTTATCTCAAAATTCTGACTTTTTTCTCAGAATTTGTGAGATTTAAACTCCCAATTGCGAGTTATAAAGTCAGAATTGCGTGTTATAACATCAGAATTGAGAGATAAAGTCGCAATTCTGCCTTTTTTCCCCTCACAATTTTGAGTTATCACGCAATTCTGACTTTATATCTCACAATTCTGACTTTTTTTCCTCAGAATTGCGTTATATAAACTCGCAATTGCGACTTATAGGGTCAGAAAAGCAAGATATAAACTCACATTTCTGACTTTTTTCTCACAACTGTGAGTTATAAAGTCAGAATTGTTAGATATGAACTCGCAATTCTGAGAAGAAACGCCAGTATTTTTTCCCCTCACAATTGCACATTATGACACACAATTTTGAGTTTTTATCTCACAATTCTGACTTTATAACTCACAATTGTGAGAAAAAAAAGTCAGAATTGTGAGATAAAAAGGCAGAAACAAGCTTCCATAGATTTGCTCGAAAACATCCAATGACGAAACAAGTGAAGTCTTTATGAGTGAGTCATTGAATCATTCACTCAACCAATTAAATGAGTAAATATTTAAATAGACTAAAGCAATGAACCTTTTGTCAGAACCTCTAGTAAATTTTATTATTTAGTTTTTGTTTATTTTTCTTCAGAATCGTGAGAGATATAAAGAGATATATCAATAAATCATGAGACATAGAGAGAGATCGTGATTCCCATTTTTCCAGAATTGCGCATCTCTACGCTAATTGTTTTCGAAAAGTCAAACATGACTGACTCGATATGATGATGATGCTTCATTATTACGTATTTAGCATTAAAGTGTGAACGCAGAGCACAAGCAGCGGGACTAAACCAGAGTGAACGGATGAGCGCTGGATGAAGGCTAGAACTAATCGAGCGCAGCATTCATCTGCACGCTCTCACGCAGTGAGGTCAGCACACTAACTAGAGTAAATTGCTTCTGGCAGTGCGAGTGGCTGGCACAATTGCAGACTTGGCCGTTTTCCATACCCTAAACACTAATGCAAGAACAACTGGGTAAAGTCCACCTGCACAGCCAATTTGTATTGCAGAACAGCAACAGAGAGCACTCTAAAACCTCATTATTGACAGAAAGTCAGTTAAATATTGGGATATTATGGGATGAAAAAGACACTTATAAAAATATTTTCAGCTATGAAGACCACAAATAATGCCTTTCACTTGTGAAAATAACTCAAGCACGCGCAACCACAAGTCCTCGGGTCAGAGTCATAAATGCAGAGGACGTCGTCTACAAAAACCACAGCTCGCACGCAAAGCCAAAGCAAACAGACCAATTCTAGTAAAAACAGGACAGACCCCGTATCACTTGCTTAATTGTAAAAGAATCAATTTCAAAGCTAAGCTTTCTTAAAATGTCAGCCATTTAAGGTGCTCTTCACTGCAAAGTCCTTGCATTTTTCAAGATGAACAGGATGTGAAATCACTGCCATTCAACCCCAGCTTCCTGTGTGGTTATCCAAACAGCATTTAGACCAAATGTCAAGAATGTAGTCTCAAACTGGCAAATGTTCAAAACTAGACAGGAAGCTTCTCAAGTGGTCATTACGACTGTGGCGCACACTGAATCCATCACATGCAATGTGTCGCTAACTTCATTACACGTCAAGTGTAGTTTTGTAGTTGCAAGCTGCATATAAAGTAGATCAATGTTTCCTTACCCACAACCATCAGAGTGAACTCAAAGCCCCGCTTCACTGACTTTCTGTACACTTGGTTGGGGAGGCTTGCAAAGCCCACGTATCCCTCCAGATTCTTCTGCTGCTGAAAACAGACAAACACGTTTGATCAGGGAGACTTGCTGGGAAAAGCTCCGCCGTAAATAATACAATCTTCACTCTTGAATAAGCCAAGAGAAGGCGTTTACAGTGCTGGTCATACTTACTGCTGTGTATTTGAATCCCACAAGTGCATGTTATTAGTTGAAGATGTTTTGCACGTCCATAAGTCCAGCATTTTCGGATAAGAAGGGAGAGAAAAAAAGAGAGAAATTTATGACATGCACACAGTCATAACTATATAAATGCCCCAAAATTGAATGCCAAATGCCTAAAATTGGCTTTGGCAAGTAAACAGAAACAGAGATTAGCTGGTAACTTTAATAGGAACGGAAACAAGGACAGTGGTTTTCAAAGTGGGGTCCGTGGAAGAGTTTAGAGAAAAACAGTGTAAAGATGTACAGCTAAATAAGATTAAGGGTGACATATAAAAAAAATCTGACTTTTTCTGTATTTAAGTGCTATAATCAGGTCCCCGATGCATCTACCAACTCAGAAAACGTGAAAAGGACAACCCAGTGACTTTGTTTTGGCAAGCCTTTCTCTGAAAGCATGTGAAAAAATGAGCCGCTCAGATTTCGCTCCCCTTGTGACGTAGGAAGGGGATCTTATTATAATATTACCGCCCCTTAATCTGCACTTTCCACCCACGGAGCCACCAATTTTGTTTTTGCAAGTGAAAACGGTGTACCAGTTCTAACGGCATGGCAAAAGTTGGAGCAAAGCATGCTAACTGTTCTGTCGTTGGCTGCACAGACGAACACTATTTTGAGTCATTGTTAACTTGCATAGCCTGCAAGTTGACCCTGGCAAGCTCGATTGCTAAAGGAGCGTTTCTGTCTGAGCGATATTTTGGAAAAAATATTAGACCATTCACAGCATTTGATAGCAATCATAAACGTTAGTGTCCATGTCCGACTCCGGTTTGATCAATGTAAGGCTGAACACCGTTACTGACAATCCTCATTTTGGCTGCGTGAGATTCTCCAGCTTTGTTGTTGTTGAGCGACCGAAGCGCGAGCCGTTAAAGCTCCACCCTCTTCTGGAAAGAAGAGCTTATTTGCATTTAAAGGGACACACACAAAAACGGCGTGTTTTTGCTCACACCCAAATGGGGCAAATTTAACAAGCTATAATAAATGATCTGTGGGGTATTTTGAGCTGAAACTTCACAGACACATTCTGGAGACACCAGAGACTGATATTACATCTTGTGAAAGGGGCATTATAGGTCCACTTTAACTAAATTAAATTTGACTAAAATAAAAAAGTATTTAAATACATTTAAGAGTGTTTCTATTCCAAATTATGAATTCTACTTGTGAGCAAAATTGGAATATGGCATAAAACATTTTCAAATAAAGCAGCGTTTCCATCCCATGTGTTCAAAAGAACAAAATCGTCACTTCTTAGGAAATTAGTGCAAAATATCAGTACTAAAAATGTAAGTTGCTGCAATCGAGCTCTTTTTTCCTCCATCATAAATGAGTTGGTCTCAGAGCGGCAGATGAAACACAATAAACGCTGTCATGTGATCTTGCATTAGGATGCTGGTGTTTGGGAACACAACCAATCATGTGAGACGCTGCTGGAGGGATTTAAACCAAATCATTCTGATGACAGACTTTGACTCAGAACCACAAAACCAACATTTGAGATGCTGCAAGGCGATTGGTCTGCTGGTTAGTCCAGTTATCCAATCACAGCAAAGTCACATGAGTTTATTGAGAGATTTATTCAGTAAATGTTTTTCCATCGTAGTTTATGCGCATGTCTTCTTATCGGATAAAAAAACGTATCCACCTCAATTGAGTGCATATAAGTTTTTTTATGTGCATTTTCATAATTTATGTGCATCTTGCCGTTTCCATCCAGCGTTATCCCAAAATGCGCATAAAAAAACTCATATATGTAATCAATAATCAATTGCATTTACATTTCTCATGATCCTAGGAACCTTTCCATCTAAAGACTTATACTTACATGCTTGAAATATGTTTGTGCCTGCATATGAATTATATTATTTATAAAATCTAGACATGGCTACTTCAAAGAAGCTCAAATAGCTTTGATTTGAGAGCAAAATGTAGGCTGAATTCTCTTTCATTTTGTTACAATTACTAGAAAGTCAAATAAGAGCATTATTTCGTTAAGACGGCTTTAAAACGTGCGACCGTACTGTCGGTTAAATGTCACAGCATCATTCATTCTGCATGATAACTTGAATTCTTTTAGCAATAAATCTCGTGATCGCCCTTTACAGTATTGCTTTAATTAGTCTCTGAAGTACCCGAGGCACTCAAACATGCAATAAGAAGCCAACACTAAAGTCACACATTTCAAACTAAACCATACAAACCTAGTGTCAGACTAGGTGAAGCACTGAGTTATTTAAAACAGATCTGTGTACAGGATGTGAGAGCCTGACCGCAGTCTGAATGACATGCAGCATCTGGTTTGATGTGAAGGAGTTAACTGAGGAAAATGACATTTAATAGCAGAGTTTGTCTGCTTTTATTCACCAAATCACTAACAAATTGCTGGGGGAATAAATAAACAAACATTCTTTGAGCTTTTGCAGAGCTTTATCTGTCCCTCAATCACTACATCAGCAGGTATGGAAGTCATTTGGAGTGATAAATATGACCCATTTAATGGAAACAGCTTTTAAATTAGATTATTATGGAATAATAATGCAAAACAACATTGAATTTTCAGTTTTCAAACCTGTTCGCAGGTCTTTTTTCTGTCTAGTATCCACCTAAACAACATCTCTGCACGACATGCTTACATTAAACTCCAAAAAACCGTCTATTTAATAAGTAACGTTAAATTTAACGCAGAAATTAAACAGCTGCGTTAATTCAGTAGTTGTGTGATTAGCTGCTAACCTACATTAGCTTGCTTATGTTCTAAAAAATAAGTATTTCCGCATATGATGTGCGTGTGATATTTAAGAATGATGAAAAACTTAGGAAACTTGATGTATTTGGTTAATTTTGATTAAATCATAACGAACGTAACCCGTTTTTCGCTCTTGAATGACTCGCGAGAGGAAAAAAAAACTGACAGGAAATGCCTCGCGCGCTATCACTAACCTAAATTACAGTAAAAGCACTCGCGCAAGTCGCGAACGTCGATTTAAACCACCGAAACACATCCGATGCTATTAGTAAACGTTACCGATGCTCAAACGGCGGTGTTTTGGTAGATGGTATATCGTTAAAGTGAGCGGAACTTACCCATGATGTTGATGTTCAAATGCCGCTTTAGAAACCGATCGTTCTTTGGCAGCCCTACATTCCCCTTGTTACCACTTCCGCAAAACTCTGCTACGCCAACGGCGTAGAGACCGTTCATATGAATGGAGAATGATTACACAAAGTACGTACCTCAACTTTGGTGAATAGCCAGGCAAATCAATAAATCTCGCGATATTAAGTGCGCACGCACACCTCCCAGAGGCAGATCAGACAGAGAGAGAGAGAGAGAGAGAGAGAGAGAGAGAGAGAGAGAGAGAGAGAGAGAGAGAGAGAGATTTAGGAAAAATAAAATAATATTTTTTTCCCTTATGACCTACATACTTGTACTACAAGCATTCAATCATTAAATATTTATTATAATTTATTATATTTTGTTATTTGTAGTATAATAATATGAAAGTACTTTTTACTATTTGGTATTTTAAAGGTTATCATACTTTTAGTTATTTTTTTTGTATTATATCACATGTAAATAATATAAAAAGATAGACTAGACTAAATGTCTTTTAAACGTCACCAAAACAATGTCAGTTAGTCTTTATAGCGAAGTGTTACAGAAGTTCACAAAAGTAAAAAAGACTATCAATAAAATTATGTGGCTTGTTTTACTGATAGAATAAAGTAATTATACATGCATTTATTATATCATTATTTATTAAGACATGTAAATTCGATGCTTTGCGTAACTGTATTTAGCTTTAAATGGAGAGAATTTAAAATTCGGACTTAAATGATGAGTCTATAAAATAAATAAAATCTCCTATAAAATCTCGTATAAAAATAATAAATCTTCTATTCACAATATATTTTAAAATTAATGGCTCCTAATGTAACTCAGAGGACAACAACATTAAAGGAAAAAATATTATTATTATAAGGAAAAAAAAAAAAAAGAAAAATAATACACAAAATATGGTACATAAATAATTACTATACTGTCAGCTGCTATTACACACACACATATATATATATATATATAATTTTCTTATTTCCGCTACAGTACGTTCCCGTCAAAGACTCTTGTTTTGACATTCAATGTTGCGCATGCGCAGTTTGTGTTGTGTGAAGCGCCATGTTCCAGTTTCAGCATGTTTCCAAATCATCGCTGCTGTCACTGTACATGATCTGACATTTACCGGTAAGGTCATGGACATCGTTTATTTTTACTGAAACTTTGGCTTTTGCCAGCTGTGATAGCAAACCCCACAAAGTTCTTTCATAGTAGAACTGGTATAAAACGATTGAGTAATATGTTGAAGTTAAAGTGGGTGATTTTGTGTGTTGAACCACAGCACGGGAGCGGTCATGAGCCCCAGTCCCAGCCCGGGCTCCCCTGTCCCGCTGACCCTCTCCCTGCAGAGGCTCTTCAGCCACGTGAAGATCGAGAATCTAATAGCAGGGCTCAGTGGAGGGGTGGCGTCCACACTAGTGCTGCATCCCCTGGATCTGGTCAAAATTAGGTTTGCAGGTATGTTTTCAAAACCAAAACCAGTATGTAATTAACTTTTTATTTTATTAAAACAGGTCCATATGTTAACATTATTTAAAGCTGCTATCCGTAACTTTTTTGTGTGTTCAAAATGTACAAAAATTATATAATTAGCGAGTACATCATGAATCCGTTTTCCAAACCGTGTTTTTGTCTTATCCTGAATCACTAAGGTACACCTGTAATAAGTGTTTATATTCGGACTATTTTAGACTGGTTCGGGTCGTACCACAGTACCTGCGTGACTCCTCATAGACATAAACAGAGAGAAGTAGCTCCGGCTGCAGTGTTCTTCCTCAAGACACATTCAATTCTGTTTATTACCCGCGAGAGCGCCAAAAGTTACAGACTGCAGCTTTAATAAATCAGTTAATTTTACAAAAGTCCTTTTAGGACAAGTCATTTCACTCGGCGGCCATCTTTAAAAAATCTCTTTGAATGGGGAAACATCAAATTCTCCAAAGCTGTTTGCCAAGCTTTCGATTAAATTTCATACTTGAAATCACCAATGAAATCTGACATCAACTGCCTCATAAATTTTCAAGCTAATGCGCATGCGCAGTCGTAAATGCGCGTCTCTCTTGTCTCACTTCGGAGGCGCGCGTCTGACTGTTTCTATAGGAACCGGAGCGTCTAACTGCCGCTGCAGTGACGCGATGACTTTACCAATGGGCGATTGGCTCCTATTTAGAAGGCGGGACTTATTCCGCCATATTGTGCGTTGCACTTTTTCCCATTCAAAGCAATAAGAGTGACGCGTCTTGTGTTATTCTGTAGTCTTTGGTTTTACTCAATATAGTGATCAATTTTGCTCTATCCCAGCATGCAGTGCTAAAATGTGTGGTGTGAGTAATTCTGCCTTCATGTGCTTCAAAAATATGAGTTTCCTAGTCGGAAATTGGACATGAACTGGCTGCTTTCCGCTCAAGCGTTTCACTCTTTCCTGTATTGCAGTGAGTGATGGGCTGGACGTGAGACCGAAATACAACGGCATTCTGCACTGCATGAAGAGCATCTGGCACCAGGAGGGTCTCCGGGGCCTTTATCAAGGCGTCACCCCCAATATCTGGGGTGCTGGAGCATCATGGGGGCTCTACTTTTTCTTGTATGTGTTTATTATGCATTTATCTTGCATGTATGTATTTATCTTGTGTGTATTTTAAAACATTGTTGTGGCAATTTTTAACGAAAAAAGTAATATTAAGTAGGGTATTTCCAAATCAATTTAAAGGGGTCATGACATTAGAAATCAAATTTACCTTCATCTTTTGACTTATAAGAGGTCTTTGTTTCATTAAAACATCCTGGAAGTGTCATAGCTTAAAACGTCCTCCTCATTATAAATGAAGCATTTATTTAATCAAGCTCCAAAAACAGCTTGTTTTGATATTGCGAGATCTGTGACATCACACGGGCAAATACATTTGCATATGCCCGCCTCCACAGCACAACATTGACAAATAGTTATACATCATCGCACCATAGGCCCCGCCCACTGTAACTGTAAATGACGGTTTGATATGGATAATGTTTTTAAAACACTTATGTGCAATACTGAGAGGCCAATGATACTGTTTCCTATGCAATGACATTAGCCAATCAGAACAGTGGGCGTTTCCTGATAAGCCTTAAAGGAGCCACGCCTTAAAAACGGATCATTTCAGACAGAGGCTCAGAATGAAGGTTAAAAATAATTGTTTTTACGCATATATGTTTGTTTTTTTGTGCAAAAAAATTATTAACATTATAAGTGAACCTCAAGGAATATATTAAAATAATAATAATAAAAATCCATGTCATGACCTCTTTAAATGTATGATGATGTTGAGTAAATCAAATAAATTGGTACATAAATTGATTGGTAACATCACTGAGATACTATTATATTTTTATCAATATTTTGAATTTGGTTTTTTTTTTATTAGTTAATTTTTTTTTTTTTTTTTTTTTTACACTTTAATTATTATTTTAGTTAAAATGTATTTTATTTCAAGTGAGAGTTTTTTTGTTTTATTTTTTTAGATTTAGTTCATTATAATAACCCTGGTGGTCTGGTATATATTTTTGCGTACTTTTCAATAATTTAACAGTTCAGAGTTATTTATTCTGCCTACCAAGATAAATCAATATACATATCTCACGTAAAATAACTTTTTTTTTATTCATAGTTACAATGCAATCAAAGCGTACACCAAAGAGGGCCGACAGACGGAGCTGAGCGCTGCTGAACACCTGCTGTCCGCCGCCGGAGCAGGTCAGTGACTGACACACATGAACATCACAGTGTCATTCTCATCCCAAAACCACAAGAAAGAAATATTATCAATATATGTGCTTAAATGGTAACACTTTACATATACATATATATATTGAATTGAAAACTAAAACTAGCTCAAATAAATTCTCAGTTAGTTTTCACTAACACAATATCTCAACTTCACTTAAAAGACGAAGAGCAAGTACTCAAGTATTCCCTTTGTTTTCCTGTATTGCTCATTGATTTTCTCCCATCAGTCAAAATGATAAAGATGCTGACAAAATGAATTTCAGCACATGCCTTTCTAATCAGTCTGGACAGATAAACTGGAGCATAACGAATGAGGCAGAGCTCAGATATTGATTGGTTGAAAGTCTTTAAGTCTGAAAGACGTCTGCTCTCGTGTAAAAATGGGTTGCATGTCTGTTCTAAAGTACAGAGAGCATGAAAATGTAATCAAAATTCAAGAGATTAAATAATTATCAAAAAAAGAAAATCACACTT
The DNA here is from genome assembly GCF_019924925.1 of Ctenopharyngodon idella. NCBI lineage: Eukaryota > Metazoa > Chordata > Actinopteri > Cypriniformes > Xenocyprididae > Ctenopharyngodon > Ctenopharyngodon idella. Next base: position 34,267,656 of record NC_067235.1, read on the forward strand.
CTGTTGTTGCTTATGCATTTACAAAATTCCCAGTAAAACTTTATAATAATGTCTTATTTGTTAACATTAATAAATGCATTTGCAATATTTTTAAAACCTTTTTTAATCTTTGTTAATGTTAGTAAAAATATAATTGTTCATATATATATGTCGGGGGCAAAAATATCTCCAATATAGTACAGTAATACAAATACAGTTTAATGACACCAAATTAAATGTTCTCAGAGTTGCTGAAATTAAACGAGCCCTTATTTTTATAGCCATGTGATTAGCAGAGCAATCTATCACTAGACCAGCAGTCCTTGCCACATCTTAGATTAAATGACCACCGACTAAGTCACGATTTGTTCATTAATATCATAAAAAGCTTTTTGTGACATTAAACGCGATGCAAATTGATCCGGGGGACGGTCGGTATATAATCTAAACTTCAAGCAAAGAGCTCATGTTCAAGAGTGTGTGTCACGGGTTTCTCTAATTGAATTAGGCACATCCTTCATTTAAACGACTCGCCGTGAGCCAGTAATGACTCTTTTCATGTGGATCTTGGTTTTACAACAGCTGCCGTTCATTTACTTTATATTCTGTGTCACTGTTAGGGGCGATGACGCTTTGCCTGACCAATCCAATCTGGGTCACCAAAACCCGCCTCGTTCTGCAGTACAGCGCCGATCCGTCTGGGAAGCAGTACAGGGGCATGATGGATGCGCTGGTGAAAATCTACCGGCACGAAGGGATCGCGGGACTCTATCGGGTACGGCTCTTTTGAAAGGGTTTCTATGGCAGCATGCAGGATAATGAATGCTTGTTTTGTGCAGCTGGTGGGTGGATTGTTTCCTTTAACAGGAAATAGTTCAAGCATGAGATTCCACACTGTGCCACTAGGAGGAGCACTTGCATAAGGAAATTAGAAGCATGCATGGGAATTTTTGTGATTGTGCTTCAGTTGCATGCTGTGGGGTTTGTTTGTTTGTTTCATCTAGCTGAGTTAACGGTTGTGATCCCTAGGGGTTTGTTCCGGGTTTGTTTGGAACCTCCCATGGTGCACTGCAGTTCATGGCGTACGAAGAGCTGAAGAGAGAATATAACAAATACAGAAAGATGCAATCAGATGCTAAACTGGTTAGTATATGCAATGCACACAATAGAAATCTCATTATACAGCAATAAACATTTCAAACTGTAGCTACATTGTTGTCACATGACCTTATTACGTTGCATGTTTAATTTTAAATTGCACCTATTGTGCTTTTTACCATGTTCATCTTTCTTTAGTGTGTAATGTTGCTGTTTAAGCATGAAAAAGCTCTGGAAAGTTCACAAAGTCCCTCCAACGGGGACTGAATTCTCATTGTAGTCTTGTAGTCCGGGAACGAACATTTAAATAATTCATATGCAGAATAAAGGGGCGGGGCCTGGTCGAGTTGGTTAGTAGTGTGTTGAAACTGCCGGTTATGGTAAGGGGCGGGACATTTCCCAAACACCAATCACAACACACTGCTCCAGCCGACCAATCAGAGCACACGGTGCTTTTCAGAAGGAGGGGCTTCATAGAGACAGGAACTAAACAGAGTGATACTGACAGACTGGGAAGAGAGGAGCTGAACAATGGAGAATATGAGGAAAATAATCAACATTCAAGCATGAAAACCTGTTCTAGTAGAGCCCAAAAACATCAAGACTTTGAGAAAGGGCATAATAGGTCCCCTTTAAGTGGTATTATGCTAACCAGCCACATTTATCAGTGCATTAATGGGGTTTGTAGTAACTCGCACTCTATTTTCTCTCCAGAATCCATTAGAATACATTACTATGGCAGCTTTGTCCAAAATATTCGCAGTGGCTACGACATACCCATATCAGGTGATCCGAGCCCGTCTGCAGGATCAGCACAACACGTATGATGGATTGGTGGATGTCATCCGGAGAACATGGAGGTAAGCCTGGGATTCACATGCACTCGTTTTTATTTCTTTGAAAGAAGTCTCTTCTGCTCAACAAGGGTGTTTTTATTTGATCAGAAATACAGTAAAAATTCTGAAATACTTTTACAATTTAAAACATCTGTTTTCTATGTGAATATATATAGTAGTGTAATTTATTCCTGTGAATTTTCCTGCTGAATTTTCAGCATCATTACTCCAGTCTTCAGTGTCACATGATCCTTCAGAAATCATTCTTTATATTTGCTGCTGAAGAAACATTCATCTATTTTCTGGCAGAATGTAATCGTCCTGTAATAATGTTTGTGTTTGCTCAGAAACGAGGGCCTGTTGGGGTTCTACAAAGGCATGGTGCCCAACCTGATCCGCGTCACTCCGGCCTGCTGCATAACATTTGTGGTCTATGAGAATGTGTCCCGCTTCCTCCTGGACCGGCACCAGTGAACTGAGAACAGGTGCGACTGCGACCAAACCGTCTGCCATGGAGCAGAGCCGGACCTGGGATGGGTCGTCCCGTCAGCGACAGTGTTTCGCAGCTACGGACGAGTCATAATTGTGAATAGAGAGAAATAAAACAACTGGAAAACTGAACTGCATGATGTCACGGAGTTCAAAGTGTAATTTGTGTCGTCACTGCTTCAGAAACTGCTGAAACTACTGGTGAATATGGACATGAGGGATTGATTATGTGACTTTTTTTTCTTTTCTTTTTTTTAAATGGATGTAAGTTATATTCTCTTAAAGGCTGTTTGTTTTATCTAATTAAAAAGTGTAAAAATCAAAACAAGGTTTACACTTTTAATGAGGAGATAATGATGAATTGTGGTAACTACTATAGGGCTGGGCAATGTGTGAAATATCCATGACATATTTGTAAAGAATTTGCTGGCAATATAAAATTAAACAACATAATCACAATGATTTTAAAGGGGCTATTAGCGACACCGGTGGCCGTTAAGTGAACTGCAGCCAGCGACTTGCAGACGTAACGTTCAAGAGACTACACGTGATTAAATGGAACGATATACTAACAGCGAAGTTCTTTTTCGTCCTTTGCTTAGAAGTAAAAAGAAGTTGGAAATACCTTTGCAGCGATTATACTTTTAAGGAACTGCTGAGAGCGATGTTTAGATGTAAATATGTGCTTTCCTCTCAATAACAAAATAAACAACAAAAATGACAGCGGTGAGAAAGCGATTCAACATGTCAACAGATGAGGAACCGGATCTTCTAACGCCCACTGCAGTGACACGATGACTTTACCAATTGGTGATTGGCTCTTATTTAAAAGGCGGGACTTATTCCGCCATATTGTGCGTTATACTTTATCCCATTCATAATAATACACCGAGTGCACCTTCTTTCTATAAAGCTTTTGTTACAGTACAGAGCGGCTCTTTCGGCATTATCCTGACTAAGCATTCGTGTGCTTTGAACCTAAGAGAGGCTCTCGGGAGCGCGCGTAACCGTCACATCGTTTGAATTTTCCCGGCAAAACCGGACCGCATCCTGCACATAAAAATCAGTCTACAGGCTTTCATATAGACAACTTAGGAAGTCGGGGAAGGTCTCTCTTTTTTTTTTTTTTTTTTTTTTTTTTTTTTTTAATTTTCGTTACAAACTGTTCACACATTGGCAATACAATAAGCAATTAATACATACAAATAGGGGCTATGCGCAATCTAACTTTCGTTTTCTGTAAACAGATTAGATCGCTCCGGTTTAGGTCTTGTATGCGCTTCATGAAAAATTAGCTGTTTTATTCAAGATAACTTAAAAGGAGCGGTCAAAGATGAGCATAACTGATGTCCCCCACATATGCAGATTGATATTTAAAAGCTTTTTTAATTTTTCTTCTTCACACTAACGTTTAGATATTTAATAGAATAAAACACCTATAACAATGTGAACTAGGCAGATTCGCTAATTACCTTAAAAGTCCATAGATATGCCGTCAGTTCATACTGCTGTTAACACTTTCTCTGACAAGCGGATGCAATGAGAACAGTTTTCCGGTTTGGTCACGTGACGTTCGACGTATATCCTATTCTTATATGTAGCCTCTTTATCATTTCACAATTCATTTCTGTGACTCAGTTTATCTGTCTGTTTCAACGAATCAATTCAAAACTCTGATTCAACGATTCTTTTTTCATCACGCCATTTGCCATTCTATACGTTAAAATGTTACTTAAAATAACAATATTTCTTATTTTTATCACTGTTGAAAACAACAATAAATAAGGTCATTTAAAAAAAAAAAAAAACTTTGTTGTGGAAACTGATACATTTTTATGTTTAAGATTTCATTAATGAATAAGAAAGTTCAGCATTTATTTGAAATAGAATTTTATTTATTTGAAATAGAATCTATTTATTTTTTAAGATGTCAATTTAATGCACCCTTGCTGACTTATAAGTATTCATTTATTTAAAATAATAATAATAATCTTACTGACCCCACACTTTTGAATGGTAATGTAGGTAAATTTTTATTTATGCTATTTATTAGCATGTATTTTATATAAATCCTATTAAAAATCCACATTAAACATAAAAAATCACATTTAGAATCGAATTGGCTACAAAGTATGTTTGGATGAAATCATGGTTCCTCTGATTAGGGAAAATATAAAGCCATTCCAGAGCAAATATGTATTGGAACTAGTGTCAGAAAGCTGAAAAGCAGAGACATAATTGTTTTGTGTATATTGCCCGGCCCTAAAGGTGAAACTGTGTTTTATGTGTATGTTTGTACATCTACTCCATGTTTACATCCTTGTTGTATTGTGTGTCCTGCACAATGGCCAAACCAAACCTCAGGCTTTATTCCTCAAACCACAAACGCACAGATTTACAGAATCTGACATTTCTGGCTCATTGCTGACATTTGTGTTAATGAGCTCAAGTCATGGCCTTAAAATTTGTAATGCTCATAGGTTAATAACCAACGCTCTTTAAAGAACATGTACCCAAAGTTAGGAATTGTTTAAAAAAAAACATTTATTGACATTTAGAAAATATCCAATAAAAGGTATTCAGAGTTTTTACAGTACCTGTCCAGACTTAAATTGTTCAATATGAGGCTCGACTAGAAAACTTACTTTTGCAGCAAAAGAACAGCATTTATTTTCATTTTAATGCATCCTTGCTAAATAAAAATATAAATTTCTTACTGACCCCAAACTTTTCAATGGTAATGCATTACATTAGAGGCATTTATCTAAGTGAGAAATCACAATTTTTGATGCAGTAAGTGTGTTGATGGTGGAAGAGTTTCCTGATGATCTCAGCTGCTCTGAGGAAGCTCTTCTATGATCACCCGGGAAACAGAATTCCATCCGGTGGAAGCGTCTCCATGGGGATAGTCGCCACAGGTTCCCACCCAGATAGCAACATCCACCAGGCCTCTCCGAACTCCTTCACACAAACCTTCAACTGAAACCAGCAGATGGTGTGTTAGTCCGACTATTCTGTTCTGATACTCAGATGACCATCTCGGACTTAAAAACTATTAGACAAACAGACATGCTCTATTGCACCCTGCGGGGAAATGAGAAACTTCAAGATAACCTTATCTGCTGTAATTAATCCATTTGCAGTGTTTGGAGCCACAAAACATGCAAACGAGCGGTTTCTCGGCCCTGACCTGATGTGGTTCTGTGTATGTTGATGGTGGAGTTGAACTCTGGACTGCCCTGATCCAGGTAAATGATGGACTCTACAGGCAGCGGAGCGGCACATTCTGCCCCATTAAATGTGAAGTACCAGCGCTGGCAACAAGCCGTCTTACACTTCAGCCTGAGCGAGCCGCTGAACAGCACACGCAGAGCACTGTCCGCACGCTGCTTAGTGAACGTACACTCCTGAGGAGGGGAACACAGGAGGAGCGGATGAAGAACAGCTGCTCTAAACAGTATATACTGGAGAAAAGATACCGCGGTATGATGATGCTGTAAGATTACTACTATAGTACTGTCACTGGACTGAATGATTACCAAGGTGTTTCCACACCTTTCTATGACTTTCCCATACATTAGGATTACTAAAATCATTCTATAGAATTTGCACTTACAAAGAGCATGTAAAATATTCTAGAACTAAGCAAATCTTCCAATTTTGAGATTTTTTAAGACTTTCCAAGCTTGAAAAATAGCATTTGAAGTAGCAATTGGTTCCCTAATTCCAATTCATGTTAACAACATGTTAAAACATGCTAGCAAAACATGCTAATTCATGCTAGCAATGTGCTAAAACATGTTAACAAAACATGCTAATTCATGCTAGCAACACGTTAAGACATGCTAGCAAAACATGCTAATTCATGCTAGCAATGTGTTAAAACATGTTAACAAAACATGCTAATTCATGCTAGAATCACGTTAAGACATGCTAACAACATGTTAATTCATGTTAGCAAACGTGTTAAAACATGGTATCAACAAATGCCAATTCATGTTAACAATGCGGTAAAACATGCTAGCAACATGCTAATTCATGCTAGCAATGTGCTAAAACATGTTAACAAAACATGCTAATTCATGCTAGCAACACGTTAAGACATGCTAACAACATGTTAATTCATGTTAGCAACGTGTTAAAACATGGTATCAACAAATGCCAATTTAACAAAACATGCTAATGCATGCTAGCAACACGTTAAGACATGCTAACAACATGTTAATACATGGTATCAACATGCCAATTCATGTTAACAATGTGGTAAAACATTAATTAGCAACATGCTAATTCATGTTAGCAATGTGGTAAAACATGTTAACATGCTAACTCATTCTAACATCATGTTAAAACATATTAGCAACATGCTAATTCATGTTAGGATAATGCTAGCAATGTGATAAATCATGTTAGCAATCATGCTAATTTATGCTAACAACATGCTAAACATGTTAGCAAAACATGCTAATTCATGCTAGCAATGTGCTAAAACATGTTATCAACATGCTAATTCATGCTTTAATTTTAATTAAACTTAGTAATTGTGTGTTTTTATCATTTTTTGTATTGTTTTAAAATGTCTATTTTTTTTTTAATTTTTATTTCAGTTTTAGTTTTAATTATTTTAGTACATCAAGTTCAACTAAATGAATACGAGAGATGTTCTTTTGGCAACTAGATTAAATAAAATAAGGTTTTTAAATTTTATTTTAATTCAGTTAAGTTTATTTCATTAAACAATTTATTTTTATTTTTAGTTACCTATAATAAGTTGAAGTACTAAAATTACTTAAATAAAAATTAATTCAAGCTATATAGAAATATTTAAACACAAATAATAATTATAATGACAAACTCAAATTAACATGAAAACTGAAAATATTAAAATAAAAGCTCATTTCTTGCTCTTCTGGACATGAATCATGGTATTCCTGCACCGTTTCATTCATCATCAGCTCGTACTGTGATTTTGCCCAGGTCAATGCCGTAGTTGAGAGAGTTCCAGGCGCACTGCTTGTAGTTGGGCTTCCACGGCTCTTCAAACCTCTCCATCACACAATCACCCTTCTGCCCTTTCGCACCATCCCGGCCCGGAACACCCGGAGTGCCTGGGATTCCGTTCACTCCTGGATTTCCTTCCCTTCCTGGGGGGCCTGCCGGACCCTGGAGGCAGCTGGAATACTGAAACAGACAGGATTCAGCAGGCGTGATATTAAACAGCATATTTGGACTGCCTGTACAAGGTATTAACAATCTCATCCAACTCGAGTAGGTGTAATGCGTCTGGAATGAGTCTGTGGTTACTGATGAAAATACCATGCTAAGGCTAATAGTCACCGCTGTGCCACTTTTGCACAATATTACTAAAGGACATGGAGAGAAAGCTGCCCGCATAAAGACTCATCTGTCCATTCAGGGCAGGTCATTATTACCGAGATTCATTATATGCTTCTTTCTTTGATTACAGTTGTTCACAGTGTCTCAGATAAACGGGCATTCAGCATCGCCACCCACACAGTATGGCAAACGTGCCTTGATTTAGATGCTACAACAATAGTGTTCAACTATTAATGCATGATAGTGTTTTAGTAGACAAGATAGCCACTTACTGTGAATTAATTATACACTGTAAAAACATTTCAACTCATTAAGTTGGCTTGACAAAGATCAACATATTGATCTAGTGTTTAAGCTTCTTCTTCTGAGACTAGATTTAAATAGTATCTCCTCCTAAAGCTTTAGAGCTACAACCACCAAACTCAGCTCTGACATTCAGACTGTGCGTGCGTCTCAATCAGCTCCCTAGTTCAGTAGTCAGAGCACTGATAAGGGGGTCGGCCACATTCATTTAAACGATATACTGATTCACGACCTAGGGAGCTGATTGAGACGCAGGACAAATCTTTTCTAACTCATTAGACTTACGATTTTCGTTAAATGGATGATCAAAACTACGAAAAGTCCCACAGACTTTCATTAAGGGGGTCAAAACGTTTTAAGCTTCATCCACCAAGTATCTATCACTAGCAAAGCCTAGCACCTAGCTTAGAACATGTTAGCAGTGTGCTAATTCATGTTAGCACAATGCTAAAACTTGCTAGCAATGTGCTAAAACAAGCTATGACCATGCTAGCAACATGATAGAACATGCTAGCAATGCCCTAAAACATGCTAGGATCTTGCTAACAACATGCTAAGATCATGTTAGCAACATGATAAAACATGCTAGGATCATGCTAACAACATCCTAAAATCATGCTAACAACATGATAAAACATGCTAGGATCATGCTAGTAACATGTTAATAACATGCTAGCAACATGCTAATTCATGTTAGCAGTGTGTTAAAAGTTGCTATCAGCATGACAATTCATGTTAATGTGCTAAAACATGTTAGCAACATGTTAACTCATGCTAGCATCATGTTAAAACATGTTAGCAACATGCTAATTCGTACTAGGATCATGCTAGCAAACATGCTAATTCATGTTAAAATGTATTAGCAAAACATATTAATTCATACTAATTTGTGTTAAAACATGCTAACAACATGTTGATTCATGTTATCAAATGTGCTAAAAACATTGTATCAACATGCCAATTCATATTAACAATGTGGTAAAACATGCTAGCAAAATGCCAATTCATGCTAGCAATGTGTTAAAACATGTTAACAACATGCTAATTAATTCTAGCATCATGTTAAAACATGTTATCAACATGCTAGTTCATGTTAGCAGTGTGCAAAAAAATGTGCTATCAACATGCCAATTCATGTTAACAACATGTTAATTCATGCTAGCAATGTGTTAAAACATGGTATCAACATGCTAATTCATGTTAACAATGTGTTAAAACATGGTAGCAACTTGTTAATTTATGTTAGCAACATAACAATTCATGCTAACAACATACTGATTCATGTTAGCAATATGTTAAAAGATGTTAGGGTCATGCTAGCAATGTGCTAAAGCATGCTATCAACATGCTAATTCATGCTAGGATTATGTTAGCAAACATGTTAATTTGTGTTAAAACATACTAGCAACCATGCTAATTCATGTTAGCAAGTGTGCTAAAACACGCTAGCAACGTGCCAATTCATGTTTGCCACATGCTAATTCATGCTAAAACCTGCTAGCAAAACGTTAAATCACGCTAGAAACATGCTAGCACCATGGTAAATCATGCTAAAACATGTTAGCAACTTGCTAAACAATGTTAACAATGTGTTAAAATAGGTTAGCGACTTGTGTGTCAATGTGTTACAACACATTTCCACACTTTGAGTAAAGCGGTCACACAATTCTGACTTTATATCTCGCAATTCTGACTTTATATTACGAAAAAAAGTCAGAATTGTGAGATATAAACTCGCAATTGCAAGAAAAAAGTGAGAATTGTGAGATAAAATGTCGCAATTACCTTTTTTATTTTTTATTTCATGGCAGAAACAAGCTTCCACACATAACACATAACAGTAACTGTAAAATATGTATTTTAGCCACTAACACTCAAAATATGATATGATGTTATGCAAGGAACGTTTGATCTTCTATACCAGGACTGAAAAACAGTTTATTAATGCTGCAGAGCCAACGTGAGCAAAAAAAAAAAAAAAGGCATTTTAATGAACAGTTGCTCAGGGGCTGTAGACTAATGCCACTGCCACTGATAGATGGGAAACCTATAGCCAAAATGCCAGGTGGAACAACCAGCGGTCTCTCCGATCATGCAGAAAAAGCGCATGCATAATAGGCTGTTTAGAGTTTTGTGCGAATGTTCGTGCATTAGCGAGTCAGTGACACACCAAACATTTACATCTCAATAAGGCGGCGGCAGGGTCGAATATGAAGCAATGAACAACACGCGACTCTGAGCGCAGGAGGTCTGGCTTCAGCATTAAGCAGCTCCGCTGTCACCTGAGTCTCTCCTGCAAGAGTAATGCAGCTTCTAATCAGCATGCCTGCGAGCAGAGAGCTGTGGAAATAAGGGCCCTTAAATAGGTAATAAATCTTCCCGATACAGGCCACGGGCGAGCCAGGAAGTGAAATGTATTCATATTCATAAGCTTGCTGTGCCGTGGCCGTGCTCAAGCCTTCAGTGCGTCTGGCTCCGCTGCTTTTTATTGACAGAACACACCTGAGTGTCCCGCAAACAAAGCCTTCCAACTCACAGAACATCATTTTCCTCGGTGGCTGGTCGTGCCAGCTTCATTAGTGATGCTTCCCCGACTGGCCTGAATGAGAAATTCACCCTCCATATAATCTACCCACCGCGAGCAAATTCAGAAGGATTACCACTCCTGTTTTTCATTACAATGATGAATCTAGTGGAATGGTTAGCTGATACAATCATTTACAATAAAACACTTTTTGGTGATCGAGTAGCTCTGATCCAGGAGGGAAGACTTTTTTTCCAGTCCATGATCAATAGAGCTCTTGATTTGTTTTATTGCACTGATTACAGTTTATGATAAACCATCCTAACTAATTTGTCGTAGCCTGTAACGTACAGGCTGAAATAAAGCATTACTAACAATTCATGTCAGCAATGTGCTAAAACATGTTAGAAGCATGCTAATTCATGTTAGCATCATGTTAAAACATGTTAGCAAAATGCTAATTCATGCTAGCAATGTGCTAAAATGCTAACAATATGCTAATCCATGCTAGGCTCATGCTAGCAATGTGCTAATTAATGCTAAAAACATAAAAAATGTTAACAACATGCTAATTCATGGTAGCAACATGCTATTTCATGTTAGTAATGTGTTAAAACATGCTAGGGTCATGCTAGCAATGTAGCAAAATGCCCATGCTAATTAATGCTAGGATAATGTTAGTATGTTAGTTAATTTTTTGCCAAAACATGCTAGTAATATGCTAATTCATGCTAGGACCATGCTAGCAATGTGATAAATCATGCTAGCAAACATGCTAATTCATGCTACCAATGTGCTAATTCATGTTAACAACATAAAAAAGTTAACAACATGCTAATCCATGTTAACAACATGCTAATTCATGTTAATAATGTGTTAAAACATGCTAGGGTCATGCTAGCAATGTGCTTAACATGATAGCAACATGAACATGCTAATTTAATGATAGGATCAAGTTAGCATTTTAGCTAATTTGTGCTAATTTGTAACATGCTATCAAACATGTTAATTCATGCTAGGACCATGCAATGTGATAAATCATGCTAGCAAACATGCTAATTCATGTTAGCAATGTGCTAATTCATGTTAACAACAAAAATGTTAACATTTTAGCACGTTAGCTAATTTGTGTCAAAACATGCTAACAACATGCCAATTAATGCTAACAATGTGCTAGAAATCCTAGCAATATGCTAATTCGTGTTAGGGCCATGGTAGCAATGTGATAAATCATGCTAGCAAACATGCCAATTCATGCTAGCAAATGTGCTAATTCATGCTAGCAACATGATAATTCATGTTAGTAATGTGCTAAAACATGCTAGGGTCATGCTAACAATGTGCTTAACATGCTAGCAACATGCACATGCTAATTAATGATAGGATCAAGTTAGCATGTTAACTAGTTAGTGACAAAACATGGTAACAACATGCTAATTCATGCTAACAATATGGTAAGAAATGATAGCAATATGCTAATTCATGCTAGGACCATGCTAGCAATGTGATAAAACATGCTAGCAACATGCTAATTCATGCTAGCAATGTGCTGAAACATGTTAACGACATGCTAATTCACGTTAGCAATGTGATAATAATAATGATTCTAATTCATGTGAGTACTGTGCTAAAACATGCTAGGGTCATGCTAGCAATGTGCTAAAACATGTTAGCAACATGCACATGCTAATTAATGCTATCATAGATCATGTTAGCATGTGATCTAATTTGTGCCAAAACAAGCTAGCAAAATGTTCATTCATGCTAGCAATGTGCTAAAACATGTTAGTATGCTAATTCACATTAGCAATGTGTTAAAACATGCTAGCAACCATGCTAATTCATGTTAGCAACGTGCTAAAACATGCTAGCAACCTGAGCTCCTTGTGAAAACAAATTGTTTATTAGTTAAAATTGTGTATAACACACAACAGTGACTGTAAATTGAAAATTGACTTCACCCTTTATTCAAATATTATTCAAAATGTGTTAAAGATTTTGTAATCATATTGCCTAGTTGTGCTTGCAGTCGATTGTTTTATATGTGATAATAACTAACATCCAGCCGACCAATCAGAGCACATTGTGCTTTCAGAAGGAGGGGCTTCATAGAAACAGGAACTAAACAGAGCTGTGTTTCCCAAAAGCATCGTTAGCCAACTATGGTTGCAAGTTCCATCGTTATCAGCATAGTTCAATGAGTCAGTGTTTCCTGAAACCTTAGTTCCATTGAACATTCGCAAACAGCATTGGAAAATTGTGTGATTGGAACGACAGCTCTCGACCTGTGGTTAGAAGCATATCTTCTTGTTTGTATGACATGTGGAGAGGAGCTGCAACAATGTAAAATATTCTAGTAAAGCCCAAAAACAAAATCAAGACTTTATAAAAGAGCGTAATAAGGTCCTCTTTATTATGCGACCTTGCATTACTGAGGAGTTTACAAACAGGGGGCGCTAGAGTCAAGCTCTAATGTGCTAATGTCTGCTATACCAATGAGAACTGCAATGGATATATACTGGCATCGTGTTTTGAATTGTAGTTAGACATTGCACTCCATCTCAACAAAGCACGAAATACTTGGATAGAGTATGTTTCAGGCCTTAAGAGTTCAATCACATCTCCACAGTCTTAAAAGAAGAACATGATTCAACACCTCGTAGAACGAATAACTTTGTATCCACTGAGTCTTGTTATGTCTTGTTGTAGCTGGAGATCTGGGATATCAGACACGCATGGCTTGCCAGTTTTGTCTGGACTATTCAAAGTTAAACTTTGTTACTTACTAATAAAAATGCAGATGGTTCCACTGGCAAGATTGTTGAATAAAATTATGCAAAAGATGAATATCAAATTCGTCTTGAATCGGACCTCGGGAGATTTCGAAGCAATCAAGGGATGAAATGAGGCGAAGAATTTTTAACAGCTAACAGCTGTAAATTCAATTGACTTTGATGACGAGAGACAGAGACAGTGTTCAGAATGGAATACTAGTGTACTGCATACTATTCAACAAAATATATGAAAAAAATAATGGTTTAATCAAGTGACAAACTATAATATGCTGCTTTTGACCTCATCACATTAGCGGTATTAGCATTTTGGTGATCTTATTTTGCATTTTTAATGCAAATTAAGTACTAAAAAAATGTATAAACGCATAAATAAATATGCAGCTAAACTTCAAGTTGGCATGAAATGGACGTTTCTTCTCTATTGTGCCGTATATGCAAGTAAAAAGGCTTCTCAAACAAGAACAAATGTAGGGCAGGGCTTGATTTTGTCCGTGGGGTATTGATTGGATGGTTGTGGTTTGCTATTGGTGGATCTCATGTTTCAGAAACAGTTGGTCTGCAACAATTGCTAATAGCTAAACAGACTAACCTGTTTTGATAGATGAAAACTAATTTTAGTAAGTGTTGTGTCTCTCACCGGAGAGTTTCTAACACGTCATTCTAGTTTCCTGCACACTCTTTAGAAGCAGTTCACACAGTTTAAACGGCTTTGTCACATCCTTTTTAGGATCATCCTGTGACTCATATTCTTCTCGCATCTGCAAGAATGAATCTGGCATTGTTCATTATTGGCAAAGGCTTTAGTCAATAAGAAAACCTTGCACTGTCTGCAGGAAATCAGTTATAATATTGATTCCTTTAAGAGACAGAATCAGTCAGCGTAGCCAATTTTATAGTCACTCATACACTTAAAACAGAAGTATCTGAAGATTTGATTACCTCTTTCACACAATAAAGCCAAGGGTTTCTAGATCTTCTGCAAAGATAAACTGGTAAGACTTTACTTAAAGGGGACCTATTATACCCCCTTTTCACAAGATGTAATATAAGTCTCTGGTGTCCCAGAATGTGTCTGTGAAGTTTCAGCTCAAAATACCCCACAGATCATTTATTATAGCTTGTCAAATTCACCCCTATTTGGGTGTGAGCAAAAACACATTTTTTGTGTGTGTGTCCCTTTAAATGCAAATGAGCTGCTGCTCCCGGCCCCCTTTCCAGAAGAGGGCAGAGCTTTAACGGCTCGCGCTTCGGTCGCTCAACAACAACAAAGCTGGAGAATCTCACGCAGCCAAAATGAGGATTGTCAGTAACGGTGTTCAGCCTTACATTGTTCAAACCGGAGTCGACACTGATGGAGAGACTCAGGAAGAAGTTACAACTTTTAGACGTTTCTGAATGGTTAGTGGATAAATTTATGTAGTTGCTGTGGAGTTAACTCATCCACTAGCATGTGCTGTCATGTTAATCTTTTTTCGTTGAATTGATCCTCGTTTGTGAAGCAGTCCGGTGTAAAATGACGGCATGTCAACAACACTCTACTACAACAACTCTTCCTCTTCTCTAAAGCAGCCCAACATGGCCACACCCCCTTTGTTGTGTGTTCTCAGGCGTGGGGTTTATGTAAATTTTAGGATTAGTGATGTTACTAACCAAGGAAGAAGCTCGTTGTAGTCCCTACCAGCCATTTGTTGTAGTCGAATTATTTAAAATAAAATATCTCCCTTTGCATTGAACTTTGAGCGTCGTAACTTTGCAGATGTTGTTTATGCTCAAACAGCAACATTACACACTAACTAAAGTTAAAAAAGTGAATTCATAATCAACCCCCCCTTTAAAGCCTTTATATATAATGCATTATAAAAGTATTTTAATGCATTAATTATTAATGATCTCATGAATAATTGTAACCACAGTTATATTACCTATTAATCAAACTCACCTTTAGAAAGTATAATGCATTAAAACACACAACAAACAACCAATTTCAGATGTAACAAGGAATCTGCGAATATTATAAGGCATTTTAACTTTGGTTACAATTATTAATGAAAAGATTATTACGTACATTATGAATACCTTTATAATGCATTATATTTAAAGACTTGAAGTTAAGAGTTATTGACTCTATACGTAAGACAAAGCATGAAATCTCTTTAATATCTCAATTATTTGTCCTTGAGAATGGAGAGAAAATTGAGACTTACTGCTTCTCAGAGGTTTGAAAATCTCACATTTCTCCTCTAGAGGTTGAGAAGAGATCTCAAACTATGCAAACAAAGTTTGCAAACAAAAGTCAGTGATCTCAGTATGATCTCAAACTTTTTTTTTGTCAAATTATTATTCCAAGAACGAGTGATCTGAGCTGCTATGCTCAGCTTTACACAAATCAGCATCTGACTGGAATTTTAGGACAAACATCTTAATTAAGTGAAACATAATTATGTTTCCGGAGTGCAACCTGTGAGCAATTAAAGTTTCCTTTGGATTTAAATGCATTGCATAAATACACAAACGATAATGAACTTAATTTGTGGCATAAATAATACAATAAGTACTTAAAAGTCTTACTTTCTCCATGTAGTCAACATCCTTATGGCGCAGACCTCTGGTTTTTAATTTCTCTGCTTTGCAACATGTAAATAATAAGCAGGAGATGATCAATACTGGTGTCCTGAAGTATCCCATATCTGAGTTGAGCAGTTAGAGAGGACAAGGCTTCTTACATCTGTTGAGCTCGAGAGAGAGAGAGAGAGAGAGAGAGAGAGGCAGAGAGAGAGAGAGAGACAGAGAGAGACAGAGAGAGAGAGAGAGAGGGAGGGAGGTGGGGCTGATGTCTGATGTGATCTCTCTCCAGGGACCAATTATTCCCAGACCGCCGGTGAAACTTCCCTCTACATGTAGAATTGGAATATAATGGGTTATGATATGACATAAAACAAGAATCAATATTTCTGATGGTCTGATCAGTGGAGCCTACTGATGTTTTGCACAGGTGAGATGATGACTTTTGACCTTTTCTCCCTCGTCCAATTATGCTTTTTGTTAGCAATTTGAGGAACAGCTGAAAATGTGTTGCATTTAAAGGGACAGTTCACCCACAGATGACAACTCTAGGGCTTCTCACACTTGAAATAGCTAGTCCAGAATCCTGGGTTATCTTGCTTAACGTTTCACATTTACCCGGGGTTAACAATTAATCCTGGGGGTTCATGAGTGCCATTTCACACTGTACTCACCTAAACCCTGGGTTAATGTCCTCATTTGCATATTTGCGGTGTCAGTGTCATTGATTGGACGACCTGTTTACAGTGTGCGTCTCATATTACACACTGCAGTCTGTGCTATTAAATTTGTTTTCTCAATGGACTTTTCAGGCTATAAAGGTGAGAATGAAACAATCTTTTCTTTAATTGACACGTTTTCCGTCGCCGTTTGTAATTTTTCCTATCAAACACTGAAAGGACTTTGTGAAGAACAGACTGAAATAAAAGCCTTTATTTGCTGAAAATAATAAAGACAAAATAAATAAATAAAAATAAACATGAGATTAAATACTTAAAGGGATAATTCAACATTTAAATCTCAAATTTTCATTTGCATACATTCAAATGTGCCATGCATGCAAATGAGGTTTAGGAACTTTAAATTTCAGTTTTTGGATGAATTATTCCTCTATTCAAATTGCAGGTTGATTTTTTATGTATGCCGAGTGTCTCTGATGCGATGCACACAACATTACAACTTTAATGTTCTTATTTTATTATCAGATATTGGTCTTAAAATAACTTCGGATGTTCTCCTAAGATAGTATAATCTCCTCTGATAATCGAGAAACCGTCCCGCTATAAAAAGATCCAGTAATTATAGTGCTGGGAGTTTTCAACCCCCTAAAGGAAAAGTTTAGTGCTCCCAAAAATTAAATATCAGCCTCCAAACTGTTTAATAATAACTTAATAATACCTTTGAATTCTTGAAATCTAAAGTTTAAAGGGGTGGTTGATTATGATTTAACTTTTTTAACTTTAGTTAGTGTGTAATGTTGCTGTTTGAGCATAAACAACATCTGCAAAGTTACGACGCTCAAAGTTCAATGCAAAGGGAGATATTTTCTTTTACAGAATTCGCTTTTTAAGGACTGCAACAAACGGCTGGTAGGGACTACAACAAGCTTCTTCCTGGGTTGGTGACATCACTAACCCTAAAATTTACATAAACCCCGCCCCTGAGAACACACAACAAAGGGGGTGTGGCCATGTTGGGCTGCTTTAGAGAAGAGGAAGAGTTGTTGTAGTAGAGTGTTGTTGACATGCCGTCATTTTACGCCAAACGAGGGTGAATTCAACGCTGGATTTGCACAAAAGATTAACATGACGGCACATGCTAGTGGATGAGTTGAATCAACTCCACAGCAACTACATAAATTTATCCACTAACCATTCAGAAACGTCTAAAAGTTGTAACTTCTTCCTGAATCTCTCCATCAGTGTCGACTCCGGTTTGAACAATGTAAGGCTGAACACCGTTACTGACAATCCTCATTTTGACTGCGTGAGATTCTCCAGCTTTGTTGTTGTTGAGCGACCGAAGCGCGAGCTGTTAAAGCTCCGCCCTCTTCTGGAAAGGGGGCCGGGAGCAGCAGCTCATTTGCATTTAAAGGGACACACACAAAAACGCTGTGTTTTTGCTCACACCCAAATAGGGGCAAATTTGACAAGCTATAATAAATGATCTGTGGGGTATTTTGAGCTGAAACTTCACTGGGGACACCAGAGACTTATATTACATCTTGTAAAAGGGGCATTATAGGTCCACTTTAAGGCATTATTCACAAATATTCGTAAATATATGTTAGTTTGTTCCTACGTGGGATATAGTGTATGAGTCTTATGAACCAGTTTTATGTTTTCCTGCTTGAATGTTCATTATTTTCCTCATATTCTCCATTGTTCAGCTCCTCTCTTCCCAGTCTGTCAGTAACGCTCTGTTTAGTTCCTGTCTCTATGAAGCCCCTCCTTCTGAAAAGCACAATGTTCTCTGATTGGTCGGCTGGAGCGGTGTGTTGTGATTGGTGTTTGGGAAATGTCCCGCCCCTTACCATAACCGCCAGTTTCAACACACTACTAACTAACTCAACCAGGCCCCGCCCCTTTATTCTGCATATTAATTATTTAAATGAGGAATATTGTGACGTGTTCGTTCCCTGAAGAAAACTTAAGACTACAACGGAGGCGTTTCAGGGAGTTCAGAAACTCTGCAGAGCTTTTTTCATGCTCAAACAGCAAAACTAAAGCACAATAGATGCTCTTTAATGTCTAAAGTTTAGGCTTAGAACCTCCATCCGATGCTGCATGTACTGGCCAACTTAGATGTTAGAAAGTTTCCTCCAACTTTTTCCAACTGAAACAAGTTCTCCATTCAATATTTCCGTCTCCCTCCATTTTCCCTGACCGGAAGCCCCCTGGCGACATCCCAAGACCGGAGCAGAAAGCAGATGTGTGTGCTTACTGTACAGAGCGCCGTTTCTCTCCCTCTCTCTGCTGAATCGGCTCTTTCTCCTCGCATCACAGCCATCCATTCATCGCCCCGCATGTCGAGACACTGTAAATATGAAGAGTTTTGTATTTTTCGAGTCATGGATTAAGGCTGTGCTGTAAAGTAAACACTCTGCTCTGTGACTCTAGTAATATTTCCTGAGCTTCACTGTTAGTTTTGTGTGTGGTTTACTTGTACGTACAGCTGAAGGCTCTGTCAGGCTGTAGTATTTATTTTCAGGCCAAGTATTGAGTGATGAAGAGCCTGTTCAATGAACTCCAGTGCAGTTGGGTCATCGTTAGAGAACCAGGGCTGGTATCTTAAAGGTTGCAGGTCAAATCCCAAAAGGGTCGACTAATGAATCCAGGGTCACTTACTTATTCGACAGACAGAAACTCGGATGCACACCGTCTGTGAGTTTTTCTATTTCAGACGAACCCTTAAACGCACACCATGAGAAAACCGCTGACCTCGAGGTAAATGTTCATATATTTTCCGTGTTACTCTCTCTGTCCTGATGTGTTTTATACTCCTCTTGCAGCGTTCTGAGTCTTAAAGTCTCAATCAGAATAATACACAATATATTTTCAGACAGATTATGACAGCGCTGCACACCGTACATCACTTCCACATGCCACACGGGTCAATGCGTGCGCTGAATGCGGATGGAAGAGAACTGATATCCGTCCCCATGGTTACCAATTTATGATGACACGTCCTAATAGAGGTACTGAAAGAGAGGAAGAAATCTTGACATCTGCATTTTCCCATCACTCTGAGGAAAGAAAGCATCAGACACAGTCTGTACTGAATAATTGCCATATTTATGTATCATGGAATTTACGTGTCATATATTCAAAGTGACAATGACATTATATTCAATGACAACAAATAAGTGAAACTTGTTAACATACTGTTACCATGGTATTCTTGGGAGTAGCATGTAAATACATGAATTTTACCATGGGATAAATCATTGTATAGCAAGATACCACCTCTGAACTTTTTGTCGGGAAGAAATAAATGTTAAAAGGTATAAATATAAAATGAAACATGGTATTACCGTGATGCACTGTCAAAAAATTCCATAGTATTGCCATAATAATAATAATAATAATAATAATAATAATTATAATAATCAAGGTGTCAAAACAAAAGGAAAAACAACACAAAGCAATAAAAAACAGGCTATAATCAGGATACAATAAAAAAAATATAGAAACCAATAAAATAATAAATAAATAATAAACACGGTATTATCATGGTATATGTAAATAATAATAATAATAATAATAATAATAATAATAATGATAATAATCTATATAAATAAAAAATAAAAAGAAATAATAAACATGATTTGATCATGGTACATGTAAAAAATAAATAAATAAATAAATAAATAAAACAATTATTACTGATACCATTGTTGTACCATGGTAAAACCCTCTGTACTTTTTGTCAGGAGGTTCAAGAATGTCAAAAGGTATAAACATAAAACAAAATATGGTGTTACCATGATGCAAAACTGTTCATAGAATTATCATAATAAATAAATAAATAAATAAACTAAACAAGATATCAAAACTGACCTAAAAACAAAAGGAAAAACAAAACAAAACAGGAAAAAATATGTAAAAAAAAAAAAAAAAAAAAAAAAAATCAATTAATCAATACAGTAAAAACTGTATTATCACGGCATATGTAAATAATAATAATAATAAATAAAAAAATCTATTAAAAATAAACGTTATCATGGTACATGTAAAATAAAATAAAAATAAATCAATAAAATAAAAAAATAAATAAAACTATTATCATGGTATATGTAAATAATAATAATAATAATAATAATAATATAAAAACTAATAAGCATGATATTATCATGTAAAATAAAATAAAACAAATCACTAAAATAAATAAAATGGTATTATTCCTTGTCTTTTCTGTGGAGGATACAGTACGTCTCTTACAGTAAAGAGCTGAAATATTGAAGAGAATAAACACTGGGGGGCAACAGTGTCATGTGGTGTCAGTGCAGCTGTCAGATTGGCTGATTATTCCGTGGATTTCTCCAGTCGGGGTGATATTCCCGTCAGGGTCTGTCCGTGAAGAGATCGGCTGGAAATGAGTCTCCCCATGATGCTAATTACAACTCACAGCTGCAGGATTTCTGCGGTTAAATAAAGCTTTAATTCTCTCATATGTAAGCCGTGGTCAATTTCTCATAATGTACAGCTTTTATAAAATCACCAGAATGTGCACTTACAGGTGTGTTAATTGACATTCACAGGATTTCATGGAGTTGCATAATATTTTAAATATTCATGAAGAGTTGTTGCAGAACAGGATGTGTCCTGAGGGCACTATAGACGAGGTTTGATAGCGGCAGTCTTACCTGAACCGCACAGGAGTTTGACAGTCGAAGGAGGAAACCGTCGCCGGACGGGACCCTCTTTGTCTGACGCCCAGGGAGTCGCACAAAAGAAGCCATTTCATGTGTCACGTTGCCATCAAAAGATGCCCATTTCTACTCAGGCTTTTTACCCCCGTAGATTCAGCGAGCAGATGGAAGTCATCGGGCGTGACAGACAGCTGAGACAGAGAGAGAGACGAGGGCCCGAGAATCTGAGAGGCTTCTGAGCGCGTGCAGAACGCGGCCCTAATATAACAGACGCCGTTCAGCAAACAGTCATTTCTCAAAGCCATTCACAAAGCACACAATCTCTCACATGAGTGACCATATCAGTGCAGAACTCCTCAACGCTTTCTGTTTGATGACGTGAGGTTATTAAAAGCAAAGTTAGCCCGGAAAATGAAAAGTGGGTCATTTACTCCAAATGTCAAGGACTTTCTGGCATGTAACACAAAACTCTTTTCTATATATATATATTTATAAAACGGTTAGTTCCTGTCCTTAACTCTGATTGGTCAATAGCTGTGTTTTATGCACGATAAAACACGGCTATGACCGCTTCACCCAACGCTTCTGTGTATCACTACACAGCAACCACTCTTAGCAATGTAAACTGTATGTTCTCAATTGATATTGTTCATTGAAGCTTACTGTATTATGTAGAGTGTTGTGAGAAAGAGTTCGATTGTTTAGATCGAGTTTATTACCTGCATTCAGATTTAGCATTTTCCTTCAGGTCAGTCCTATGTTCATCATAAAAAATCTGTTTAAATGTCCGATGTATTATCTTGTCCTTTTAACAGTTAAGGGGTTTTCCCATGACTGACAGCATTTGTCAGCTGCGGCTTTGTTCCGTGTTCACAACAATTCAGTCTTTTCAATGTAAAAGTCTTCGCTACTGACTGACACACTCATAAAGACGGTCTTTGTCGCCATCTAATGGCGTAATAATGTAACTTCTGTTGCTGTTCACGGTCAGGGACTATTTTTTCCGGCGGAAGGAAGGCTTTTAGAAAAAGTTTACTTCATGAAAGTTGCATTGATACATATTTCTGGCTTTAATATTTGTATTGTGTGGAAGCCGCAATAAGGTACGAGAGGCTGTGCTGTATTGTGAATAAGTCACGGCTGAAGTTAGCTGTTAGGCACGACGTGAAGCCTTCCTCTCATACCTTATTGCTTACGTCATGTTTCGGTGCATACAATCAGGCGACGAATACAGTCGGTCACAGGTGATCCATACTCCAGTCCAGAAGGAGGCGTGTGCGGTAATGCAACTCTGTTTGCTAACCGCCACAACAGGAAAAAGCACTGAAGAAGAACAGATGATCTATGCATAGATATGTTTACATGTAATCTCTCAACCAGTGTTTCAACTGCAGAAAGACATCAATAAAACAGCGTGAGAATAATATCTCACGTAGCATTACATTTACCTCAGGCAAGTCATTTAGTGTCCACAGCATGTTAGTTCACTAGAGAAATGAACTCTAGAGGGAGAATATATGCACTATATTAGCTTATATATTCATTATATTTACTTTACCTGTTAGTAATGTCTTAATTAATAAATTTGTCATGAAAACAAGTTATGACAGTAACTGTGTAAATATTTCAAAAAATGAATTGGAGTAGAAAAATCATTGAAAACTAATTTTATAATTAAAGGGTTAGTTCACCCAAAAATGAAATTTCTGTCATTAATTACTCACCCTCATGTTGTTCCACACCCGTAAGACCTTTGTTCATCTTCAGGACACAAATTGATAAAATCCGATGGCTCAGTGAGGCCTCCATTAAATTAATTAAGTGATAATTTACACTTTCAATATCCAGAAAGCTACTAAAGACATATTTAAAACAGTTCATGTGACTACAGTGGTTCAACCTTAATGTTATGAAGCGACAAGAATACTTTTTGTGTGCCAAAAAAAACAAAATAACGACTTTATTTAACAATATCTAGTGATGGACGATTTCAAAACACTGCTTCATGAAGCTTTACAAATCTTTTGTTTCGAATCAGTGGTTCGGAGTGTATATCAAACTGCCAAAGTCATGTGATTTCAGTAAATGAGGCTTTGTTACATCATAAGAGTTTCGAAACGTTTCTAAATTTCAATGGTTCATGTGCTGATATGCTTTCATTGTAAGTAAAAGAGCAGCATGAAGATTCTGCAAACAATTTTACTGTGTTTTTTGACCGGTTCACCTTGAGAATTCACTGCAATAGAGACTGTAGTTTTGTAAAAGTTTGAGAGTCTCTCAGTAAGTCTCAGCATATTGTGACTCTCTGATGAAACGACTGTAGAAGATGTGCTGAACGAGTCTCTGAGGGACGCTTCGGTCCAAAGAGACTCCTGCGTTTGGGACTTAAAATAGCGTCTCGTCGTGTGCATCGACACCACATCTACTCCTGCAGCATCAGGCTTTATCTGCTGTAATCTAAAGTGCTGTCCCCTGCCAAAATGTCAAGTATGCTATGATAGACTGCAAAGCTGCAGCTTGTCTGTTATCCTGGAGAAAATGTCAGCTTCAGATTCATAACGCCAGCCGCTCTTCCCTTCGGCTCGGAAATCCGTAAAATATCCCCCCCGTTTTCGTTAAGAATGTTTTGGACTATCAAGGACGATTTATGTAAATTATATTCATATTTCATGCATGATAAGCACCATTACCTTGATAATTACTGCAGTTGTGAGAGAGACGCAGATGGAGGAGAAAAACTCAATCTGCTAGAGGAAAATGTTCTCCAACTGCTTCCCGACTTTGTTTTATTGAAATCCAAAGACTTTCTGGAAGCACGTGACGTCATTCGTTTTACAACACAGAGACTGAAAGGATTCTTGTGAAAATGATTAGATTTGCTCAGCAGGCTGAAAACGGAGCATTATACGTTTTTAATTCATCCCCTATGAAGTACGTAGCAGGAAGAAAGAGTTCAACTTAGCAGTTTTCAATTCAAAGTTTTCAATCTACGATATTTAATTACACGGCTCATCAAAAAAGACCCTTCATCAGCAGATTAAATATATTCTAGCCCCAAAAACAGAGCTCCGCTGAGTAATTACCCAGCAAGGTAATTGCAGAGCAGTGACACTCTGGGTTTTTCTCTTCCTTATGCAGTAGGTTGCTTGGGAAATTACTGTTTTTGCTTGCTGTCTTCCCTCTATTGTTGTTGTTGTTGTTTCCGTAGCTGCCGTGATGTGTTTACTCTTATGACGGCAGGTCCCATTTAAAAGAGAGCTACTGCAAACCAGAATCATATGGGCGGCTCTTCTTTCTGGCAAACACATCAGCTCATCAGCTCTTCTAACTCTTCAAACACATCAGCTCTTCTACCTGTACTGCAACCTGACTGTGTGACTAATCAGAGCATTATAATAAGATCAAATTACAATTAAAAAGTCCTAAAAGTCCTGGTTTTAGCTTTTTGGGTCATTTTTTGAGTTATTTTCCCAGTGTTTGGGTAGTTTTTGTGTTACCAGATCCTGGATCAGACGTAACAACCCAGTGTTTGGGTAGTTTTTGTTTTACCCAGATCCTGGGTCAGACGTAACAACCCAGCGTTTGGGTAGTTTTTGCGTTACCAGATCATGGGTCAGACGTAACAACCCAGTGTTTGGGTAGTTTTTGTTTTATCCAGATCCTGGGTCAGACGTAACAACCCAGTGTTTGGGTAGTTTTTGTTTTATCCAGATCCTGGGTCAGACGTAACAACCCAGTGTTTGGGTAGTTTTTGTGTTACCAGATCCTGGGTCAGACGTAACAACCCAGTGTTTGTGTAGTTTTTGTGTTACCAGATCCTGGGTCAGATGTAACAACCCAGTGTTTGGGTAGTTTTTGCGTTACCAGATCCTGGGTCAGACGTAACAACCCAGCGTTTGTGTAGTTTTTGTGTTACCAGATCCTGGGTCAGACGTAACAACCCAGTGTTTGGGTAGTTTTTGCGTTACCAGATCATGGGTCAGACGTAACAACCCAGTGTTTGGGTAGTTTTTGTTTTATCCAGATCCTGGGTCAGATGTAACAACCCAGTGTTTGGGTAGTTTTTGCGTTACCAGATCCTGGGTCAGACGTAACAACCCAGCGTTTGTGTAGTTTTTGTGTTACCAGATCCTGGGTCAGACGTAACAACCCAGTGTTTGTGTAGTTTTTGTGTTACCAGATCCTGGGTCAGACGTAACAACCCAGTGTTTGTGTAGTTTTTGCGTTACCAGATCATGGGTCAGACGTAACAACCCAGTGTTTGGGTAGTTTTTGTTTTATCCAGATCCTGGGTCAGACGTAACAACCCAGTGTTTGGCTAGTTTTTGTTTTATCCAGATCCTGGGTCAGATGTAACAACCCAGTGTTTGGGTAGTTTTTGTGTTACCAGATCCTGGGTCAGACGTAACAACCCAGCGTTTGTGTAGTTTTTGTGTTACCAGATCCTGGGTCAGACGTAACAACCCAGTGTTTGTGTAGTTTTTGTGTTACCCAGATCCTGGGTCAGACGTAACAACCCAGTGTTTGGGTAGTTTTTGTTTTATCCAGATCCTGGGTCAGACGTAACAACCCAGTGTTTGGGTAGTTTTTGTGTTACCAGATCCTGGGTCAGACGTAACAACCCAGCGTTTGTGTAGTTTTTGTGTTACCAGATCCTGGGTCAGACGTAACAACCCAGTGTTTGTGTAGTTTTTGTGTTACCAGATCCTGGGTCAGACGTAACAACCCAGTGTTTGGGTAGTTTTTGTTTTATCCAGATCCTGGGTCAGACGTAACAACCCAGTGTTTGGCTAGTTTTTGTTTTATCCAGATCCTGGGTCAGATGTAACAACCCAGTGTTTGGGTAGTTTTTGTGTTACCAGATCCTGGGTCAGACGTAACAACCCAGCGTTTGTGTAGTTTTTGTGTTACCAGATCCTGGGTCAGACGTAACAACCCAGTGTTTGTGTAGTTTTTGCGTTACCAGATCATGGGTCAGACGTAACAACCCAGTGTTTGGGTAGTTTTTGTGTTACCAGATCCTGGGTCAGATGTAACAACCCAGTGTTTGGGTAGTTTTTGTGTTACCAGATCCTGGGTCAGATGTAACAACCCAGTGTTTGGGTAGTTTTTGCGTTACCCAGATCATGGGTCAGACGTAACAACCCAGTGTTTGGGTAGTTTGTGCGTTACACAGATCCGGGGTCAGACGTAACCCAGTGTTTGAGATATTTATTGCGGGTTTTATTTCGCCCCCTTCAGGAGAGAGCAGTGCAGCTCCTTCAAGTTGGTGCATGTCTTTAGTAAAATACAGGTTTGTGTACGTTTTATTATATCTAAAAATTCATTATTGTTCTGTATATCGTTTAATTTTATGCAAAGAAACATACAGGGGCGCGATGTGAATCACCTAAACGAGTGTCGCGTCTGTCTTTTCGCGTGATGAAATGCCTGATGCCTTGTATAAAATGTTATGATTTTATTCAAAAAGATACAGAATATAAATACTTCGGATGTTAAATATGTTCTCAGAACTGTACACTGATTATTTATGGACAGGTTATAGAGTCAGTCACAGCATTTTCAGCTACGAGTGAAACACAGGCGGCGGTCTGAAGTTATCAGTTCCCCCGCCGAACGCGATCCATCTCCGGCACGAGATCCAGCGCCGTTCCGGTAGAACCAGGACAACAGAGACTGGTCGATTACACTTGAATTACTTCTAAATTACTTCTAAACAACTGAAATTGCTTTGTTTTTAACCCAGTGATTTTTAGAGTGTAGGCTGGTGAAGTTCATATTATGAAGTGTGTGTGAATGTGTGTGTGTCTGAGGTACCTCATCATCACCTCGGTGTCACCTGCGCTTCACTCAGAAGCAGACGCTGTGAGTGACTCAGCTTCAGCTTCAGCAGAGAGAATTCAGAGAAGCTCATCAAAACCTGCTGAGAGAAAAAAAACATTACATTTCCTCATTCATTTTTTTTTTTTTATTTAAACAAGTGTTTTTGTCTTGTTTACCAGTAACAAAATCTAAAAAATCTTTAAAATGACACATTTTATGATACATAATATATTAAAACTTTTCAAGGATATACAGTAGTGGCCAAAAGTGCTAGACATCTTCACCCTTTATTCAAATATCATTAATAATGGAGTCAATTGTTTTATTAGTGATAATAACGCCTCATATTTTGATGGTTTAATCAAACTTCTAGGGTCATTAAACACAAACATCCCCTCTGGACTTTTGGCCACTACTGTATTTTGAATTATGTTTATTTTTAACATATGCTCTTAAAAATAAATGTTCCAAAATGGGGGTTTTGTAGAAAT
This sequence comes from Ctenopharyngodon idella, assembly GCF_019924925.1. NCBI lineage: Eukaryota > Metazoa > Chordata > Actinopteri > Cypriniformes > Xenocyprididae > Ctenopharyngodon > Ctenopharyngodon idella. The sequence goes on from NC_067235.1 coordinate 34,295,264, forward strand.
ACCATAGAAGAACAATTTTTTTCTTAGTGTGAAGAACATTTTAATAATCTGAATAACCTTTTGTGGAATGGAAAGATTCCATTGATGCCAATAAAAACCTTTATTTTTAGGAGTGTAGTTGTCTTTTTCTTGTTTTAAGCACAAATCTAAGTTAATGTTTAAAATAAGAAGAAAAGAAAATACAACCTTGCTTGTCTGTTGCACTGGATGTCACATGCAGCCCAGGACAGTCCCTAGTGGGCGTGTTCTTGTGCTGCCATCAGCGATGTCATTTCCTGCTGCTTCAGAGTGCCTATAAGCAAAGAAGGCGGCGTGCAGGTTGCAGACTTTCAGGAGGGCTGCCTGCTAATTGGGACAGACTTCACCTCAGATGCCTGATATCTTGCTGCCTATGTAGTCAGCTCACTAAATCAGAGCATTGCTTTGTCACTAATGAAGTGAAACCAAAGGCAATGCATTTCATTTACTTGCTGGTCTTTGAGAACTGCTGCTCTCTTCCTTTTAATTCACTGACTTTTATTTACAAGGGACTGGACAAATTGTCCTGTTGTATCGTGCTCCATTTGATCAACATCGGCTTTGTTTATACGCCGTCACCACCTGTAAACCTGTCGCTCTCACTCCATTCCTCATCAATAACTTGATCTCGTGTCAATCCTGGAAGGAACTAACAGCATCCAGTTTGAAGTTCGGCAGCGTAGAAGTTCCACGATCTGTTTGATCTTTCATGTCACATGTAGCTTTCAAGTACTGCTAGTGTTCAAGATCGCATGAAACATCATCATTCATCATGCAGAATCATGCCGGACAAACCCTGCGTCCCAAAAAAAGCATGCAAGATTAGAACTGATGTGACCCAAATGACAGAAAAAACATGCACAAGTTCCAGTGTGCATACTAATACTGAGCTAATATTATCCTCTTACGCAAGGCTCACTTTCAATTTGAAATAAAGCTGAAATAAAATAAAAAAAACATCAATAGTTGAATAATGTAGAAATGTTGCCTTGGAAATAAACTGAAACAAGTTTAAGTACTAAAATTATTAACTGGAAATAAATAAAAGCTAAATCTGAAATGAAAATAAATTAAAACCTAAATAAATATATATATATATATTAAAATATATAGTTAAACTATTAAAATGATATAAGCACAATGGAATGATTAAAGAGTAAACTAAAATTAACATGAAAACTGAAAATATAAAAGTAAATACAAATTTAAAATAATAATAAAACTATAATAAAAACTAAAATAACACTGGGCTGAAGCTGGGTGAAATTACACTCTAAAAAATGCTGGGTTAAAAACAACCCAAGTTGGGTTGAAAACGGACAAACCCAGTGATTGGGTTAAATGTTTGCCCAACCTGCTTTTAACTCAACTATTGTTTAAAAATGACTGTACGTCTGGCTTAAAATGAACCCAAAATATGTTGGAAATTAACATGTATTAATATGTTTAATAAATGAACATTTATTAATGAGTTTAATAAATAATAAACATTAATTAAATTGCTTATTAATGAATGTTCACCTTTGGATTATTATTGTTGCCTCTAGTAATTATGTGTCCTTTTTTATAATTTCCAACATATTTTGTGTTCATTTGAAGCCAGACATATAGTCATTTTTAAACAATAGTTGAGTTAAATAAAACTACCCAGCAAACATTTAACCCAATCGCTGGGTTAAAACAACCGAATCGCTGGGTTAAAACAACCCATTTGCTAGGTTAAAACAACCCAATCGCTTGGAAAAAACAACCCAATCGCTGGGTTAAAACAACCCAATCGCTTGGATAAAACAACCCAATCGCTTGGAAAAAACGACCCAATCGCTTGGATAAAACGACCCAATCGCTGGGTTAAAACAACCCAATCGCTTGGATAAAACAACCCAATCGCTGGGTTAAAACAACCCAATCGCTTGGATAAAACAACCCAATCGCTTGGAAAAAACGACCCAATCGCTTGGATAAAACAACCCAATCGCTGGGTTAAAACAACCCAATCGCTTGGATAAAACAACCCAATCGCTGGGTTAAAACAACCCAATCGCTTGGAAAAAACGACCCAATCGCTTGGATAAAACAACCCAATCGCTGGGTTAAAACAACCCAATTGCTTGGAAAAAACAACCCATTCGCTGGGATAAAACGACCCAATCGCTGGGTTAAAACAACCCAACCGCTAGGTTAAAACAACCCAATTGCTTGGAAAAAACAGACCCAATCGCTTGGATAAAGCAACCCAATCCCTGAGTTAAAAATACCCAATCACTGGGTCAAAACAACCCATTTGCTGGGTTTGTCCATTTTTAACCCAACTTGGGTTGTTTTTGAACAGGCATTTTTTAGAGTGTAGTAATAACCTCAAAGTTTATAAATATTGAGACCTTTACAGACAGTTTTGTTGTTATTTCATCCAAATGAACTAAAATACTGTTTTAGCAAATGAATCTAAATAAACTAAATGTTCACTACCAAAGAAGATCCAATAGATACTTAGTGGGAAATATTTTAGCACAACCTGTAAAATCATTCATTATTAGCTGATCGATTAGTAAATTCAGTGCTTTTTATGAACGATAATAATTTCATTTATTTTTAGGTCCATTTTTTTTTTTTTTTTTTTTCAGCAAGGATGCATTAAATTGATCAAAAGTGACAGAAAAGACATTTATAAAATGATTCTACTGAAAATACATGCTGTTCTTTTGAACTTTTTATTCATCAAAGAATCCTGAAAAATAATTGTGCTGTTTTCAACATTAATAATAATCATAAATGTTTCTTGATCATCAAATCATCATATTATGATTTCTGAAGGATCATGTGACACTGAAGACTGGAGTAATGATGCTGAAAATCCAGGAATAAATTACACTTTACTATATATTCACATAGAAAACAGCTGATTTACATTGTAAAAATATTTCACAATTTTTACTGTATTTTTGATCAAAGAAATGCAGTCTTGATGAGCAGAAGAGACTTTAAAACTTGAACGGAAGTGTACATATATCGTGTTTCTACATTTATCAGTGAATAAACAGGCAAAATGAGCAAATTAATGATGCAATTACTTATTACTCCTTCCAGTTCAACGGTTCAAATTCACACTTATGAAGCATTTTTACTGTATTTTTGTTGTGTGATTTTGAAGCGTTTCATGCAGTCATTCCTCATCCGCTCATCACACAGACACAGCTGTAAGAAATAATCCAGCAGATGTAAAAAAGCAAATTACTTTTTATTTGTAAATGGCATTTACAAATGGATATTTACATAACCTTTTATTTTACAAATTTCTCACAAAAATATAACTCTTTTCAAAAAAGTTTAAATATCTGTACATTTGATATGAATGCATTTACAAGGGCGACGGACCCGTCTGAGGGAGCCAGTGTCTAAAAGCAATCCTAAATCTTTGTCAGTGTTTGATATTTCACGTCACTGATGGGAATAGTGAGAGGAAAACACATCGAACAAAACACTGAGCAAAAACATCTGTGTAAATGAGGGACATGATGAGCCGCGGCACAGAGAGCTCAAACATAGCACTGACGCTATATCTGATTATATTTGGCAGGTATGTGCAAAAGTGACTTTCTGTGGGACAATTAAGCCATTACTAACTGTAGTTGATAAATAGATAAACAGAAAACTAAACCCCAAATTCTCCCCCCAAAACACCAGTGAAATATCATACAAGGCACTATTATGAGTTATGAAACGGAGCGTTTAGAAGCAGGAAATCTGCTATTAGCCAGTCACATGATCTGAAACATTGGTGAATACTCAATATAAATATAAATAAAACATGATGTATAACCCAATAGGTGAAATTACTTAAAGAGGACCTATTATGCTTTTTATGCAGTTATGTGTTTCTGAACACGTCACAATGTTCCTCATTTAAATAATTCATATGCAGAATAAAGGGGCGGGGCCTGGTTGAGTTAGTTAGTAGTGTGTTGAAACTAATGGTTATGGTAAGGGGCGGGACATTTCCCAAACACCAATCACAACACACTGCTCCAGCCGACCAATCAGAGCACATTGTGCTTTTCAGAAGGAGGGGCTTCATAGAGACAGGAACTAAACAGAGCGTTACTGACAGACTGGGAAGAGAGGAGCTGAACAATGGAGAATATGAGGAAAATAATCAACATTCAAGCAGGAAAACCTGTTCTAGTAGAGCACAAAAACAACATCAACACATGATAGGTCCTCTTTAAAAAGTTAATATCTCTAATTTAAAGGTGAAGAGTGTAATTTTAGAACGTGTTCCACGCCAGAAAATGATCGATCAAAAGAGAAATGTAGTGAAAAGCACCACAGTGTTTCGCTCCTCAGAAAGTCAACCTAAGAATGGCTTGCTTACATCGAGAGAGAACGCATTCAAACATTGAAAAAAATGACAAACTTCACCTTTAAAACACTCGCAGATGGAAATGATTTTTACTAGCAATCTTTCCTCATTTAAAAACGTGATGAAGTTTACGCTTGAATGGCGAGCATCATCCAATAAGCGGCTTGATCTGCAGGAGGTTTGTAGGTTTAAGCGCACTGCGATGACGGGACGATGTCTGAAGGGACGTTCACACATACAGCCGCTCTATCTCACGCTGGCGGTAAAAAACAAGCTAATTTGATAAAGAACCAGTTTTCTTGCCGCTACAAATGAGCAAAGAGTTGGAGTATAAATCGCAGCAGCACTGAAGCATTATA
>NC_067235.1:34305000-34370000 GCF_019924925.1 Ctenopharyngodon idella
CAGCAGAGCTCTCATGTGATGCAGACGCAGCGTCAGACGAGCCGCTCTGCTCTTGTAAACACCTGTGTGAGGATGACAAACGTTTTGCATTCACTTCATTGAGAACACCTGCTCATTAATGCGAATGAACGCAGATTAATATTTATTATACTTACAATAATATCAAATTAAACTGATATGTTGTCACAGGTGTGTAAATATTGGCTACTTTACAACGACTTTGAATGTGGAGCATTCGATTAGAGATTTAAAATCTGAACTATCAACTTTATATTAGTCTCACAGTTATGTTTCGAGCTATATCAAGCTGTTTTTGCACACTTTTTTTTTGGTTTCTGTCCAAGTTCCAAACAAAAAGAGAAAAAATTAAATGAGAGGATTTATGTAAGGAATAGTTGATGATGAGGCATTTAATTATTAGAAAAATCACACACACACACACACACACACACACACACACACACACACACACACACACACGGTGGTAAAGCAGCCACAACTCAAAGCATCATTATACATCAGGTGTGCATTATTTTATAATAATTCAACGGACTGGGGTCAATTATTCATTGGGGCTCTGGAAGTAAAAACGCCATTTATTTCCTCTATAAGGAAATTGATTTTTAACAATTACTTATAAACCGTTAAAGTCAGCCCTACTGTGAGCGATGAGGCTGTTAATCGATGGTTTTTACCTCTGCTGAAGCCGTCAGCCCACATTATTTCAACTTATTTTTTAAAATAATCCTGTTTAACAGCGGAATTCGTGGTGAAAAACTACATTACCCATGATGCTGTACAGAAAATTCCACCAATCAGAGTCAAAACAAGCAAAACGCAGCCCATTAACCCCGCTCACTCCCATGAAGCACCATGAATGGTAATCGAGTCGTTTTCCTGACACACTCAAAATACGTAAATATTTGAATTTTTAAATGAGTAGTTTTTTTTGTTTCGCCATCATTTTTAATTTGATTATGCTGTTCGCAATGCTTCATGGGATTGTAGTTTTTTCCCCTCACTAAAGCTGTTAAATACACAGTATTTGTCTTTTTGTCTGATTTTCAAATACATTTTTGCTTCAAATCAAACATTGTAATGTAATGAATCACTTTGTAGCTGGTTGTTTTTGGTTCATGGCTTAAAACGCTTTAATATAGACTTTTTAAAATCCCTATGGGAGAAATGAATGGAAAAAAAAAAAAAAAAATCTGATAACATTACCTAGATATTGCATATACAAATAGAGACAAGTACACGACTGTTCAAAAGTTTGGGGTTTTGAAATAAATGAATAGTTTTATTCAGCAAGGACACATTCAATTGATCAAATGCGTCAGTAAAGACATGTTACAAAATATTTTTTGAGCATCAAATCAGCATCTTAGAATGATTTCTGAAGGATCATGTGACACTGAAGACTGGAGTAATGATGCTGAAAATTCAGCTTTGATCACAGGAATAAATTACACTTTACTATATATTCACATAGAAAACAGTTATTTTAAATTGTAAAATTTTTACTGTATTTTTGATTAAATAAATGCAATCTTGGCAGACTTCTCACTGAGCCCAAACTTCTGAACAGTACTGTAGTGATTGTGACTGATACTGCAGTAAAAAGCAGATTTACAGTGTTTAAGAGAAGCCGAGCACTAAAGGCACATCTCGCACGAACAGTAAGTGACATTTCCCCCACAACTCCTGCCACGAGCGCTTGTGTGGCACAGGTGAGATTACACAGAGCAGAAGTGTTTATGACATGAGCTGTATGTGCAGCGTCTTACCTGACAACAGCAGTTCTGAGTGCCTGTTCGTTAAAGTCACATTGATTTTCCCCGTCGACGCGTTAAAGCTAGTGATTGTCAAAGTCATCGGCTGTTTCACTCCTTTATACTCAAACGAACCTCTCCACACGTACGTCGGCGCGAACACATCGTCAGGAACTGTAATGAGAAGATTTAATGTGTCAGATGAGGTTATGAAGCCGTTTACACACTGCGTTCGGCACAATTAACACCTCAAACTCTTTCCACGGATCTCACAGTGAATGACCTCTGAGCAGAAACGACAGCGAGCTCAGACTCTTTCACAGTGGAGAATATCCTGTACAACATACAGGTTTCAACTTGTAAAAAGCTGATAAAATGCTTTTATATCATCCAAGTTGCTGTATTTTTTTGACAACTGTAAGCTGCCTACAGTTAAACTAATGAACTGTAATACACAAGGAAGAATTATTCTGATTAATAACCTGAATATATAATAATAATAATAATGTACGTGGATTTATAATAAATATTCAGATTTGTATAATTATTTCTTGTTTGGCACAACAAATAAATAAAAAAGAGAAAACATTAAATTAGATGATAATAATAATTTAATAAAATAAGTTTTAATTTACTAGATCATTAGCAATAATATTTAATTATGTATTAATTCATTTATTTATCATTTAGAATTGTAATCATGTTGCTGTTGCTGCCATTTTATAAAAGCATTAATATTTAATTATTTATGTATGTATTTATTTATAATAATATTCATGTTTTGTACATCATATTGCTGTTGGTGCCTTTTTTAAAAAGCATTAATATTTATTTATTTATTAATTTATAATTATGATCATGTCTTGTATATCATACTGCGGTTGCTGCCATTTTATAAAAGCAATATTATTTGTTTATTTATTTTTTATAATTATGATAATGTTTTGTATATCATATTGCTGTTGCTGCCATTTTATAAAATCATTAATATTTATTTATTTATTTATTTATTTATAATAATATTCATGTTTTGTATATCATATTGCTGTTGGTGCCTTTTTTAAAAAGCATTAATATATATATATATATATATATATATATATATTTATTTATTTGTAATTATGATCATGTTTTGTACATCATATTGCTGTTGGTGCCTTTTTTTAAAAAGCATTAATATTTATTTATTTATTTATTTATTTATTTGTAATTATGATCATGTTTTGAATATCATATTGCTGTTGGTGCCTTTTTTAAAAAGCATTAATATTTATTTATTTATTTATAATTATGATCATGTTTTGTATATCATATTGCTGTTCTGCCATTTTATAAAAGCAATAATATTTATTTATTTATGGATTTATAGTTATGATCATGTTTTGTTTATCATATTGCTGCCAATTTTATAAAAGAAAGCATATTTATTTATATTAATGTTCATGTTTTGTATCATATTGCTGTTGCATTTTATAAAAGAAATAATCTATTTATGGCATTTGTTGCAGTGGTTTTGTCATGAAATGAACACTCTTATCATAGTAAAAGAAGTCAGTCATGACATAAAGCTCTCTTAACCATGGTAAAATCAGTGTAACTCACTTTCCCTGCCATTTGATTGATTTTATAAAACAGCATCAACATGCTAACGGACACCAATGTTCAAAAGAAATGAGTACATTTACTCATAAAAATCACCACAATATCATTCATTAGCCAAACTGAAGTTGCATTAATACAGACCTGAATGAATGTGAAACATTACAATAACTTCAAACACAGCTCATATAACCAATTGCTAATTTTATATCTTTTTATAAAGATAAAGTTACTGTAACTATTCTTTTGCCAAATGCCCGCCTTTGTCAGTCAAACTCAAGTCAGTAAACACAAACACACAAAATGATTGACAGGCAGAGAACGTTTCTGATTGGCTAGTAATCAGCACAGGTCACTTCCCTGACAATCTCACACTTTATCCCTATCATTCCCAAGCAAATGACTTAACTTTAAGACACACCTTTAAACACAACTTCATATTCACATGTGCAGGCGGTGATTATAAAGTTTGACATCGTTCATGTGCACACACTCACCGTTGACTTTGGGACTCGATGTTCCTTGAACAGGTGTTACGACTTTTTCTGATGTTTTCGAGCCAGCTGAAAGACATTAGAACGCACATCACTGCACCAGCGGAATGGGTTTAAGGAAACGCATTTCACACACGGCTTCCCACATCAAGCAAAGGAAGTTTCAGCCTCGACAAGACAAAAGAATCTAAAGAAAAGTTGCGGGCCACAAAGTTCAGACCGAAAACACATCTGTATTCTGCACTGATCTTCTGCGTATGTGTGTAATATTGATGCCGTGTTGGACTGGTTACCTCTACAAACGGGCACTTTCCCAGTCCAGGATCCATCCGGACGGCACGCCCGGTGCTCGGAGCCTCCGGTGAGGATGAATCCAGGCTGGCAGGAGTAGAGCAGCGTGTAGCCGAAGGAGGGCAGGTCCATGCCCAACACGTTGGCATGCGGCGGGGTCTTTGGTTGCTTACAGGAGTGGGCTGCATTAGGAGAGATACGTCAATGTTCATAAAAACAGATCCATTAACTCTTTCCCCGCCTCTACTAGAACAGGTTTTCCTGCTTGAATGTTCATTATTTTCCTCATATTCTCCATTGTTCAGCTCCTCTCTTCCCAGTCTGTCAGTAACGCTCTGTTTAGTTCCTGTCTCTATGAAGCCCCTCCTTCTGGAAAGCACAGAGTGCTCTGATTGGTCGGTTGGAGCAGTGTGTTGTGATTGGTGTTTGGGAAATGTCCCGCCCCTTACCATAACCGCCAGTTTCAACACACTACTAACTAACTCAACCAGGCCCCGCCCCTTTATTCTGCGTATGAATTATTTAAATTAGGAATATTGTGATCCGTAACAGCGCCCTCTACTGTATAAAGCCCAGTTCACACCTATAACGATAACTATATTTGTGTCCACACCGACGAACGATAATGGTCTGTTTATTTTGCGGTTTCAAAGTGTGTACAACATGTTTTTGCTGTTCTTGTTGCATTTACATGCTTTAACCAGCAGATGTCCTCAGCATGCTATGTTTGGAGTGAATAGCTAGTGTAATCGATCTAATCTGACAGTGAATTTTGCTGACGAAGTCAATATAGTGGAATAAAAACAACACCTAGCCTTTTTAACTGCAGCTTCAAAGGAAGCAAGACAATGTTGTTGAAACTAGCGCTGGATATCTGAGGTAATTTTATTTTACACTGTTTGCTAGCCTAGCATAATGATCTCAGCGTTAATTCTTCTAATTTATTCAGAGGGTATAACTGATTGTTTAATACTATATCTTTATTGCTATCTTTATAGTTTTCGTTCTTGGTGTGAACGGGAAATTTCACAAATAATTACAAAGAATCGGCAAGTAACACATTGAATTAAATGTGAAATTTTGAAGTAGAAAGATGGAAGTAGTATTGTCTGTAATACGTATTCCAATAATGCTTTACAACTTCGAAAAATATTTTTTACAGTGTAATAGTTATTTCATGAAAATATTTTCTATAATTATATTTTTTAACCCAAATTGCATAAAATAAAGGCATTTTTAAATATACTACCATTTTTTTCACAAAGCAAAACATCAAAAGGGTATGCAAATGCAAAATGGTCCTAAAAATATGCTTAAAATTCATTAAGCAATAATACACATTCCCAATTTCTTTCTTTTGATTTTTGGGAGAAATATGACAGACAGTTTTGTAAAATTCACCCAGTAATACAGTAACTAGAGCTGCTGATTATAAATGCAACAGAGTTTGTACATTCACATGATGTGCTGTATGATTGATAAAACTGTATTTTTCATTTTCTCATAGAATAACATGCATACAGAAAAACAAAACTCCTGGAGGGGGAAATAAAAGATGCATCATGACATGCGAAATGGATGACTCTCACACAAAAAACTAAATAATAGTTGTCTGGAAAAGATGAAGTAAAGGCACACACACAATCCAACTATAAAAGTGTGTAAGTATGCGTGTGTGGAGGTAAACGAAAGGGACTTACGGATGCATTCGGGCTGAGTGCCACTCCAGGTCAAATCCTGCTGGCACGTCCGTGTGGTGGAGCCCAGTAACAAGTGACCGGTCTGACAGTGGAACTTCACTGTGCTGCCCACCTGAGGAACAGAGATAAGACTGTCAGAGTACACACACACACACTTACACACACACACAGACTTACACACACTTACACACACACACAAACGCACACAGATTGAACTGAACATCTTTGAAGCTTGAACATTAGTCTTTTCTGCTCATCACATACATTTTACATTTTTATAGAATTTGTTCAGAAATGTATTTCTCGCTGGGTTAAAACCACCCAATCGCTGGGTTAAAACAACCCAATCGCTGGGTTAAAACATCCCATTCGCTGGGTTAAAACCACCCAATCGCTGTGTTAAAACATCCCATTCGCTGGGTTAAAACCACCCAATCGCTGGGTTAAAACAACCCAATCGCTGGGTTAAAACATCCCATTCGCTGGGTTTAAACAACCCATTCGCTGGGTTAAAACCACCCAATCGCTGGGTTAAAACATCCCATTCGCTGGGTTAAAACCACCCAATCGCTGGGTTAAAACAACCTAATCGCTGGGTTAAAACATCCCATTCGCTGGGTTAAAACCACCCAATCGCTGGGTTAAAACCACCCAATCGCTGGGTTAAAACATCCCATTCGCTGGGTTAAAACCACCCAATCGCTGGGTTAAAACAACCTAATCGCTGGGTTAAAACATCCCATTCGCTGGGTTAAAACAACCCAATCGCTGGGTTAAAACATCCCATTTGCTGGGTTAAAACAACCCAATCGCTGGGTTAAAACATCCCATTCGCTGGGTTAAAACAACCCATTCGCACGGTTAAAACAACCCAATCGCTGGGTTAAAACATCCCATTTGCTGGGTTAAAACAACCCAATCGCTGGGTTAAAACATCCCATTCGCTGGGTTAAAACAACCCATTCGCTCGGTTAAAACAACCCAATCGCTGTGTTAAAACATCCCATTTGCTGGGTTAAAACAACCCAATCGCTGGGTTAAAACATCCCATTCGCTGGGTTAAAACAACCCATTCGCTGGGTTAAAACACCAAATTCGCTGGGTTAAAACATCCCATTCGCTGGGTTAAAACAACCCAATCGTTGGGTTAAAACATCCCATTCGCTGGGTTAAAACATCCCATTCGCTGGATTAAAACAACCCAATCGCTGGGTTTGTCTATTTTCAACCCAACTTGTGTTGTTTTTAACCCAGCATTTTTTAGTGTATTATTAAAAACTACGCGTTCTACATCCTCAATTCAAATTGAAACTGAATCACAAATCAAAAGGCGTTTTCTCACTTCACTCTCCTGTTACTACACCTGAGAACCTGTGCATCCTTTCATCTCTTTATTTCTGTTTCATGTGTTGTAAGGAAAAACAGTCTTTATGTAAAGTAAGCTCTGTATAAACGGCAGAGATGATTCTCAGCATTACAGCAGAACGTGCGAACGGTGAGGAGGGGAAGCGGAGTCTGAGAGTCCTGCTGAGATGAAAGACTCACAGCACTGGAACATTAGATTTCATTACAACACACACTTCTGAAGGAGTCGGTGACAACAGCAGCCCGACTGACACAAACAAGACGCTCATAGAGAGCCAGCCGAGACCACCGCTTTTATTTTGCCCTTCAAAGAGCTCATTCCTCAAGGCGAGAGTGATCCAAAGCAAACTGAACAGCCCAACGCTTTTCATATTAGACCTGTCGACCGCAGAAGCCGGGGGTGACGGCCGTCTTCCTGAGATTATTGCCACTGCCAGCTCTGAAATCTATTCCATAGCTTTGGCAGTGCATAATGCATATATGTTGTTTTTATTCATACTTGTACAATTAATATTTTTTGCACGCAATTGATTTTAGCGATTTTTATTTAATTAAGATCCTGCTCATATGCATATATGCAAAAGCTCGGACAATGTATTACAGCTACTACTGTTGTAGATTTAAATATGATCAATATAAATCTGTTGACCGTTTAAATGACTTTCAATAACTTGTTCAGCAATACTATCTGTAATGTCCCTTTTAGCCTCCATGAGAAAATGTCTAGACTTAATTAAATAGCCTGTGGTTGAAATGAAAAAATAAAAAAATAAAAAATAATAAAATAATAAAATAAAATAAAAACAAATAAATAAACATAGTGCCAATATTGAGAATGTTGTGTGGTTGTAATAAAATAAAGCATAATAAAGCTAAATAAAATAATAAAAAGTCAAATAAAATTAAATAACAAAAAGTCAAACAAAGTAAAAAACAAACTAAAATAAAATAGAATAAAATATATATATATATATATATATAGAATTTTAGCAACACTTGTGCCAGTAGTGAGAATGTTTTATGTTTGTAAAAAATAAAGCATAATAAAGCTAAATAAAGTAAAACTAATAAAATAAAATAATAAAAATCAAATAAAAATCAAATAACAAAAAGTCAAACAAAATAAACTAAACTAAACTAATAAAATAAATAAAAAATAAAATAAAAATAGAATAAAATAAAAAATAATTTTTTAGAAACACTTGTGCCAGTATTGAGAATGTTTTGTAAATAATAAAATAAAATAAAAATAAAATAACATAAAAAAATCATAGTCAAATAAAAATAAAATAACAAAAACTCCAATAAAATAATAAAACAAACTAAATTAAACTACACTAAAAATAAAATAAAATATAAAATAAAATATTTTAGAAACACTTCAGACACTTAAATAAAGTAAAATAAATATAATAAAATAAAATAACAAAAAGTCAAATAAAATAACAAACTAATAAAAAAAAAAAAAAAATAGAATAAAATAAACAATACAATTTTAGAAACACTTGTGCCAGTACTGAGAATGTTTTGTGGTTGAAAATAAAATAAAATAAAATAAAAAAATCATAGTCAAATATAAAATAAAATAACAAACACTCCAATAAAGAAATAAAACAAACAAATTAAATTAAACTAAAAATAAAATAAAATATAAAATATTTTAGACACACTTGCATCAGACTCAGTACTGAGAATGTGTTGTGGTTGTAATAAAATAAAATAATAAAGTCAAATAAAAATAAAACAACAAAAACTCCAATAAAATAATAAAACAACAAGCAAAACTAAAATATTTTAGCATCACTTGAGCCAATATTGAGAATGTTTTATGTTTGTAAAAAAATAAAGCATAATAATATGTAAAATAAAAAATAAAATAAAAAGTCAAATAAAAATAAAACGACAAAAAGTCAAATAAAATAATAAAATGAAATAAAATAAAATAAAATAAAAAACATTTGTGCCAATTTTAAGTATGTTTCAGACTGTCACGTCAGTCACTCTCAGCACTGGTTATTGATAACCCAGTTCAGTTGACCTCTTCTACCTCTGATCTGATATTATGGGAGACAAAATTGCCAACGGATGTCAAACTGAAGAGCCCAATTGCTTTTTCATTTCTCCTGCCCCCTTGAGGAAGAAACGGCGGGCTGTGAAGAGCCATTCGAGCGACGGCAGAGGCGTTCGGGGCAGATATAGTGAGTGTTTGAAGAATAAACTCTCCCCTGACAAGAAGAACTGATGGTGGGAGACAGTCACATGATCCTGAAACTGGCTCTTCACACAGCATTTGACTGAATCAACTTGACAATAAATCAATTGTGCTTATAAAGACCCGCACTGACACACACTCTCTGATGTGGCATTAACGTCTTCGGATGAGACCGTCACTAGGCCAGTGAATATCCTTTTGTCTCAGCAATGATGGAAAATATGATTTTCAATTCTTAACAGGCACATCAAAAGTCAAATTGTGCCATTTGAAAGGGCCGTTTTTGCACTTGAAGATAAAAGCAGGCTACAACTGACAGAAACGGCCCTTTTGAACTTATTCTCATCATAATAGCTTTGACACGAGAGTCCAAGACAAGCGCTTCTTACCTTAAAGCCCAGACTGCTGTTCAGAGAGCCGAACTCCGGAGTGCCGGGATTTTCACACGCCGTCCGAGTTGGTTCTGCGGTAAAAGCAGGACGACACGGTCATTATCATCTCCTGCACTGTTATCTTCATAATTGGGTTAGGAAAAGGTGATGTAGACATTGATGTAATGGCAGTGACCCACAGAAGAAGGTCATAATGTTCACATTCGAAGGCTGAAGTGGATTTAAAAAAAAGCGGTGTTTGCCAGAACTTTACCGTAAAAAAAATACGGATTGAACTTAAATTAATACACGACCCTTCAAAACTTTGAAGTCAATAAAATCCTTTTTTTAAAAAAAGAAATGAATGCTTTATTTCAGCAACGACGCATCAAAGTCCTTTTAAGGCAAGTCAATGTCAGAATGACTGAGATGGCCAATCAGACCAAAGGAGGCGGAGTTTCACTGTTCACAGAAGACGAGTGCAAATTCCAACGCGATGCCTTAGTTTTAAGAGTGAAAAAAAAGACTTTAAGGTGCAGTAAGCAATTTCTGAGAAAAGCTGTTAAAAAAGTGGATCAGACCCGAGCACCAAAACACACTTCAGCCAATCAGCAGTAAGGGCGTATATACTCATTGGGGGGAGATGCCTATGTGGCATAGCGTGTTTGTGAAATTGGGGGCGGAGCTATAAGGATGTGGTGTGATTATTTTGGGTAGGGGCGTGTTTGTTTTGGTGATTTTAAATATCAAAAGCATTTCTCAGAAATCACTTACTGCACCTTTAAGTAGACTGTAAACCCTAACGCTCAAAATAATTAATTGGTTTGAGTAGGACAAACTTAAATTAAACAAGTTAGTTCATTCAAATCAACTTTTATGAGTTTTTAGTTCTTTCTTTTTCTTTCAAGTTCACAGAACTGATATATTTTAAGGAAACTGAACTGTTTCATTGTTTTGAGTTTTATGAACTTATTTCTTTTAATTTATAAGAACTTAAGTTTAACTGAAACTGGGCTGGGATTTCTATTTCCCAGCATGCTTTGTCCATGACACTTGAAAGGGAGAGTAAATGCAATTTTTTTTTTTTTTTTTTTGTGTGTGTGCATAATGTTAACTGGGAGATTTATGTTAGCAAATTAACAAGTAAGCATTTTCTGAATTAGCTTGTTATAGCTTGCTAAGTTTACACTAATAAAAACCTTTACATAGTGGTTACATGAAAATTTTAAGTTACATGTATGAAACATTTTAAGTTAAGAACAATTAAAATTTATGAGTACAAAATAAATGCCAGTTCTGCTTACTTAAACTTTGAATTTCTTAACTTAAAAATTTTGAAGCAACTGAATTTTTTTGAGTTTTGCCAACATATTCAGGCTTATAGTGTAGCTAAACATTTATTATTTGACAGCTGTTTTATGATAGATATGTTCAACGAACGACAGTAATATGCAAATTACACAACTTTATGAAATTTCAAGGTTTTCAATTGGAAAAAATTAGGTTTCCCCCGAATGTTCAATACATGGTTACACCTTGCAGTGTCAAACACACAAATACAAAACACCATCATAATAACAGACATGACAGTACAATAATACAATTAACCCCTTAAGTGTCACCCCCATTTTTTTGAATATACATGAAAATGCACTATCCAAACTTAAATTATTATAATTCAAGAATGCTTTGGAGTACAGACTTAAGTTTTGTCTTGTTTTAACGAAGACACTCGGCAGATTATTGATGAAGTGAAAGGAATAGTATGAAAAATTTATGTAAGTTTAAATTTACTGTAAATTAATGTACTGTACTAAACTTTTTTTTATTTATATAAAATGTATATTTTATCAAATATATTGTACTCTAAAATTCTATCAAATGAAAGCCATAAGTCTAACCAAGTGGTGTTTCGAATTTGAAGTTGATATCATAAAAATTTAAGTTCCCATGAGATTTTGTTTAGGCGCTGTACCAAAAATAGCCACCGGGTGTCACCGGGTGTTTAATGCATTCTCTTGTTACAAACTGATACATTCCTGTCCAAATATCACGTCTATCACAAAACAGTTGGCAAATATGGAACAGTGAGACTCAGACCTTTCCAACAATATGTGTTTTGTCAAGATTAGAAAAGGTTTTGAATATAAAGTGGTTAAAATAAATATTGTAATATGAAACCCGATTTCATGTTTTCGCAGACTGAATCTTGAGTTCATAAGCTTTTGAATGATACCTAATTTATGATGATTACTAAAATATGTGATATGAAAAAAAGGCAATAAATAAAAAGAGCGCCAAGCGACGCTTAAGGGGTTAAAGCCCTGGAGTACATAACTGATCAGTAAAAACTAAGAAGAGACCATCAAATGTGAAGTGTCACACAATTTTTTACTGTAAACTGTAAATTTCACTTCCAAAAGATTTTAATTTAACAGTATTTTACTGTAAAATTACATGAAATGTCCTATTAGATTTATTATCTTCTCACTGTATAAGAGAACGTACTGTTAACCAATTAACAGGCTTTTACCATAACACTTTTACTAAGGACGCACCGATATGAAAGTTTTGGCCGATACCGATAACCGATAATTCTTTATATTTGAAAGCCGATAACCGATATATTGGCCGATAAATCTAAATTAGGGATGCACTGATATGAACATTTTGGCCGATACCAATAACCGATAATTCTTTATAGTTGAAAGCTGATAACCGATATATTGGCCGATAAATCTAAATTAGGGATACACCGATATGAAAGTTTTGGCCGATACCGATAATTCTTTATATTTGAAAGCTGATAACCGATATATTGGCTGATAAATCTAAATTAGGGACGCACCGATATGAAAGTTTTGGCCGATACGATAACTCTTTATATTTGAAAGCCGATAACCGATATATTGGACGATAAGTCTAAATTAGGGACGCACCGATATGAAAGTTTTGGCCGATACCGATATATTGGCCTATTAATCGAAATTAACATTTTTTAATATAATTTTTGAGAGCCTGATTACAAAAACAAAAGTTTCACCATTTAAAAGCCATGTCCCAAGCACACAATTATAATGTTCTCATTATAATTTTATGTAGCTTATATGAAGTGACTCCAATCATATTTCAAGCAAAAGTCTTCATTTTAGAGCCTGAAGTGTCTCAGCTGGAGGAAAGAATCCATCATTTATCAGCTTTAATATATCGGCCAAATTTTCTTATTAGGCCGATAACGATAACATTAAAAATGAACATATATTGGCCGATACCGATATGGTAGCCGAAATATCGTGCATCCCTAACTTTTACCACTAAAATTGTGTTTCATTATTTTCACAGTACATGTTCATAAGTGTTTTAGTAGCATTCGATGAGGTAAAACGCACCTATGCAGCGCGGCTGTGTCCCGCTCCAGGTGGCGTCTGCTCGACAGGTGCGTGTAGAGGAACCCACCAGCAGGTAGGGGGCGCTGCAGCTGTAGCTGACCTCGGCTTTAAAGATGAAGCTCTGACCCTCTCGTCTGGCACGGGCCGGTACGCCGGGGTCACCGCAAAACTTGGCTGTGAAGACGGATGAAAGGACGAGTCATTTGCAGCCCATTTCAATCATACATATGGACTTTTCGACTGAAATATGTTATTTAGTGAGAAAAAAGGCTGAATTTATCCACTGGAAACTCTGCAAACATTCCAGAAAACAGATTTGAATGTGAGTTTGCACTCTAAAATAGCTTTTATAAATGTTCTAGTCGTCTCTAACAGGGTTAATATCGTTAACGAAAACTAAAACTATTAAAGACATTTTTGTTACTAGAAATAAAGACCTTTTGTTAATTGAAAAACTATTTATATATGATACACATCATGATAACATTGATGATTAAATTATTTCTGTTAAATGAAATAAAGCTGAAATCAATATATATATTAAAACTTTAAACTTAAAAATCCTTGGCAACTAATTGAGATAAAATAAGTTGAAGTTCTAAATTTCTAAATTCATAAAACTCACATTAAAAAATACATTAAAGCTAAATAGAAATATTTAATATATATATATATATATATATATCATAAAACACTATAACAGTATATAAATAACACTAAAATAACACTGATTTAAATGAAAAATTAAATAAAACAATAAGTATAATTATAAGTTATTATATTATAATATATAACTCATGAAAATTAGTCACATTTTGCCCCTGAATAATATATATATATATATATATATATATATATATATATATATATATATACACACACACGCTAATAAAATTGACAAAAGTACATAAAAAATTTAGTAAAACAAACCAAAATGAAAATATGAAAATAAAAATAAAAGCATATTTAAAAAGCTAAATAGAAATATTTAAAAAATAAAATAAAATAAAAAATGGCAAAAAGCACATGATAAAATTACTTGAACTAAATACTAATAATCTAATAATAAATAAAAATTAATTAAAATCTAATAAATAATAATAATAATAATAATATACACATATAAACTAATGAAATTGACATCACATAACAAAAAAAAAAAATGTAAAATGAACCAAACTGAAAATATGAAAATAAAAATAAAAGCAAACTTAAAATATAAATAAAAACCATAATAGTATATAAATTATACTATATAACACTAAGTATATTTCACCTTTAACTGAGTTGATTTTGATTTAATTTGAACTTTAAGCAGTCAGTTTATGTTTAATGCAACTAACTAGCAGTTGATAAACACAATTCTATTTCTGATTATTTCTTCTCAGAAAATGATTTGCTTCTGAAACGTACACATCTGATCCCATCACTGCCGCCGTCAAGGAAAATCTGATCTGATAACCTTGTTTTCTGAATGATTTATCTGCGAGTAACCCGACCTCACCCTCAAAACAAACTCCTGAGGTGAACAGGAGAAATATACTGCTCAAAAATACATGATCTGAGACGGACGGAGCGAATTCAATACGGGAGGAAGAGTCAATTATTAAACCGGCAGGTCCTGCATTCTGAAGGAAATCTCTGCGTATAATTTGAAAAACTCTGCGACCCTTTCATTCTCACATTTGAACTCAAATGCTCATTTCCAAGGATTTTCCAGCAGGTACAAACTGTTCAAATGTTTGATTTTATAATGTTTTTGAAAAGAGTCTCTTCTGCTCACCAAGGCTGCATTTATTTAATCAAAAATACAATAAAAATTATTAAATATTTTTACAATGTTTTCTATGTGAATATATAGTGAAGTGTAATTTATTCCTGTGATCAAAGCTGAATTTTCCAGTCTTCAGTGTCACATGATCCTTCAGAAATCATTCTAATACGACGATTTGCTGCTCAAGAAATATTTATGATTATTATCAATGTTAAAAACAGTTTTTACAGATTAATATTTTAATGGAAAACCATGATACACTACCACTCAAAAGTTTGGGGTACATAACTTTTTTTTTTTTTATTAGAATGATTTCTGAAGGATCATGTGACACTGAAGACTGGAGTAATGATGCTAAAAATTCAGCTTTGATCACAAGAATAAATTACATTTTACTATATATTCACATAGAAATCAGTTATTTAAAATTGTAAAAATATATCACAATTTTTACTGTATTTTTGATCAAATAAATGCAGCCTTGGTGAGCAGAAGAGACTTCTTTTTTCACTCATTATTTAGGTGCAACAGACTCTAAAATGAAGATAAACAGCTAGAGGATTGGCATTTTAATTGGCACACTTTGGTATTGCCATACAAAAAGAAAGAAAAGCACCTTTGAGAGAGCATAAGACTGACAGACCCCACATTAAACCTATTTCCACATTTGATATGTCACGATTTCACTGAAGCAAAAGTGTTTGACGTATAAATTGCAGCAAAGCTCTGCAGGTTACATGGTATTTAAAGATCAGAAGTCGAGCGGCGGGTTTGAGCGGCCCCACGAGTGCACAGGTCGGCTCACCTGAATGCGAATCAGATTAATTATCCCTCTTTAGAAAACGAAGCGGAAGGCCAAAGGGGTCTGACATGCTCTGTGATGTTTAATTCACAGGCTGGGAAAGCTGTGAGTGTGACCGCATGGACAGAATACAGCTGAGTGGCTGATCACATGCAGCAGATTATACTGCAACTCTGATGGCCGTTGAAAGAGTTTTAAACAGCAGATCAGTCAGTGTCCGGCCGTGAGGATCAGGCTTTCTCTGAAGCGCTTTGACACATAAAGCTTTTGCAGTCTGCGGTGATGAAACGAGATCGCCCGGTCGCATCTTCCACAAGCAACCTGAAGGAGAAATGACAAGCTATCTGCTCTTCACGAGTGTTTTCCAAACATGTGATTTTTATCTTTATACTCACTTATTTCCACAGACATTACATAATAAAATATAAAAGCAAGCATGATTTATTTTAAAGAAAGATACACTGTAAAAGAAAAACACTGGCAGTTGTGGTTGTCAGAATAATTCAGTAAAAATACAGTAAAAATGTAAACATATTTACAGAACAACCTGTAAATTTACAGTTTTAAACTGTAATTTACAAAAAACCTACTGATTACATTTACTTTTAATCTAAAAATCTTTAAGCGACTTACAAATGAGGAGAACAATAGAAGCAATCAAATCAACAACAATTTGTTTTTTAAATGTTAAAATTTAAAACATTTTGATTAATATTTTTGTAATACAGTACCATTCAAAAGTTTGGGGGTAAAGGTTTTTAAATTGCAAAATAAATAAATAAATAAATAAACAAGTATGATTCATTTTTTTTTAAATTTGACATTTTTTTATTAATATTTTTAATTTAGAATTTTTAATGTGCAAAATAAATAAATAAATAAATCTTTTTTTTTTATTTGACATTTTTTGATTCATATTTTTAATTTAGAATTTTTGAAGTGCAAAATAAATAAATAAGTAAGCAAGTATGATTTATTTTAAAGAAAGATACACTGTGAAAGAAAAACACTGGCAGTTGTAGTTGCCAGAATAATTCAGTAAAAATACAGTAAAATTATAAACATATTTACAGATCAACCTGTAAATTTACAGTTTTAAACTGTAATTTAAAAAAAAAAAAAAAAAAAAAAAACCTACTGATTACATTTATATTTAGCAGATGGTTTTATCCAAAGTGATTTACAAATGAGAAGCAATCAAATAAAATAAAAAATATATATATATTATTATTATTATTTTAACTTTTACATTTTTTTTATTAATATTTTTGTAATACAGTACCATTCAAAAGATTGGGGGTAAGAATTTGTAAATGGCAAAACAGATAGATAGATAGATAGATAGATAGATAGATAGATAGATAGATTATTAAATTAAATTAAATTAAATTAAATTAAATTAATACTTTTATTCAGCAAGGATGCATTAAATTGATCAAAAGTGACAGTAAAGATATTAATAATGTTACAAAAGATTTATTTCAAATAAATGTTGTTCTTTTTAACTTTTTATTAATGAAAAGAATCCCCCCCCCCAAAAAAAAAAAAAAAAATATATATATATATACATATACATATATATGATTTTATATACATAACAACTTATATATGTATATATAATTTGCCACTAATTAATAATTGAGCACCAATAATAATTGATCATTATTAATTATTATAGTATATAATTAATTTTACAATTTAAAAATGTAATTTACAAAAAAATATTTTTTAATCCCATAAATCCAACAGCTCTTTTCTGCTAAAATAGCAAAACCACAATGCTACTAAAATCTGTTTTGATCCTTTAACATGCGGTTTATATACTGAACAACCACCATAATAACACCGGTGATACAGAGAAAGACTTGATGAATCATAAGTAGCTTTTCAACAAGCTGGGGTAAATATTAATATAGAGAAGATGTACAAAACAACCCAAAACACCATCATACTAACACACACACACACACACACACACACACACACACACACACACACACACACACACACACAAATAATTAACAATAAATAACAACATAAAACCCTAATGCACATAACTGATAACAAACAACTAAGAAGAAACATAAATTTTAAAATGAAAAACCATCAAATGTAAACACAGGGAAGACGAGTTCTTCTTTTTTACTTCCAAAAATGGTGCATTAACAGTAAGATACTGTAAAATTACATGAAATGTAAGCTTAGATCTCTTACAGTTCCCCCACCCGTAACTTTTGCATTTTTACAGTTGAAATGATTTTTTTTAGTGTAGATCAAACACACTTTGCACACGTGTGTACTGATCGAACGCATTTTCACTTTGACCGGGTGTATTCTCTGCATATAAAGTGATTACTTACTATAACATTACATATTCCATATGCAACAGCGGGTCAAACGTGGCTCCGCGACAACACAATCTGTGGAGCATGGAGACCGTTCTCATCTGACTGCTTTTTTTTTTTCTTTCTTTCACAGAAAAATTATTTCAACAGCTCTAGGCTAGAGCAAGTTATGCATAATAATGAGAAGTGGAGGACCCAGTCAGGCCCGCGTGTCAGAAGAAACTTCCTTGATGAATAATACAATGCTTTCAGCACAACAAAAACACATCTGAATTTCACAGCGCAGCTCCAGTATTCACAGCGTGATTAAATATATCCATTAAATCTACTGATGGGCAGATTGAACGCTTCAATATTCAGAACTTTCCATGAATACGGCACGCTTTGGTGTTTCATTATTTCTTTAAAGCATTAGAGGCACAAATCTATTTTTCTTTTGGTCTTAACTGTTAGATTCTGTACGCAAGACAAAATATTATCTAACATAAAATTAACCAAGCATGAATATTATTTACACTATCAGTCAAAAGTTCAAATAAATGAGATTTATGTTTTTGAAAGAGTCTCTTATGCTTGTCAAGGCTGCATTTATTTGATCAAAAATACAGTAAAAATTTTGAAATATTATTCCAATGTAAAATATCTGTTTTCTATGTGAATATATAGTAAAATGTAATTTATTTCTGTGATCAAAGCTGAATTTTCAGCATCATTACTCCAGTCTTCAGTGTCACATGATCCCTCAAATCATCGAAGGATCATTAAAAATAGATTAATGGGGAAAAAATGGAAAAAATTAATTATTAATTTAAGAAAAATGATCTTTTCTTCAATTCAAGGGATAAATTAGTTTATGAAAAAGTACAAAAACAACATTTGATATTAAATAAAAATAAAACAATATTAAAAATAAATGAATAAAAAACAGAAAATATATTTAAATATTTATAAAAAATTTAATTAAATGTTTAACGCAGAAAATCAGGGTTGTAGACAATACTTACACTATCAGTCAAAAGTTTGGAAACATGAGATTTATGTTTTTGAAAGATGTCTCTTTTGCTCACCAAGGCTGCATTTATTTATTTTTTGATAAATACAGTAAAAAATTTGAAATATTATTACAATTTAAAATTGCTGTTTTCTATGTGAATATATAGTAAAGTGTAATTTATTCCTGTGATCAAAGCTGAATTTTCAGCATCATTACTCCAGTGTTCAGTGTCACATGATCCCTCAGAAATCATCGAAGGATCATTAAAAATAGATTAATGGGGGAAAAAATGAAAAAAAAAAAAAAATATATATTATTTTTTTTTTTTAAATGATCTTTTCTTCAATTTAAGGGATAAATAAGTTACAAAAACACCATTTGATATTAAATAAAAATAAAATAATATTAAAAATAAATGAATAAAAAAACAGAAAATTTATTTAAATATT
Organism: Ctenopharyngodon idella; assembly: GCF_019924925.1. Classification (NCBI taxonomy): domain Eukaryota; kingdom Metazoa; phylum Chordata; class Actinopteri; order Cypriniformes; family Xenocyprididae; genus Ctenopharyngodon; species Ctenopharyngodon idella. The sequence goes on from NC_067235.1 coordinate 34,324,558, forward strand.
TATAAAAAAGTTAAATTAAATATTTAACACAGAAAATCAGAGTTGTAGACATGTCCCAAAAACACTGCAAGCCCTTTAAAATGAACAGAAAATAAAATGTAATATATATTTCGACCACCTCAGATCAACAACCAGCATTTTCTGCACCTTTTTTCACTCATCATTTATTGAAAATGAAGGGAAAAAGGCCTTATTTTCCACCCTATTCCCGGAAAGAGGCACACGGCGTTGAGCTGGATCTACGAGACGAGGCTTTAATTTCTGAGCTGCCGTTTGTCTCTGATCGCTGCGCTCGGAAGCTCGTATTAGCACGGCTCTAATCTTGTAGCTCTGGCACACTCCTGCAAGAATGAATTACGATTTATGCCTTATCAGCACGAAAAACTGACAATCTAGAGTTCCTCGCACCTTATCTGCGCCCTGTGCACATGTGAGCAGCTTTTTAAAGGTGAACGCAGATACTGTGTTACATGAGAGCGAAAGATGTCGGGATAAACGGGACACAGCTGGAAAAATGCATTCATTTGAGTGAAAAATCCTGCCCTCCAAAGTACATTTGGAAAGCTTGTGTCTGTTAATGAAGAAGAAATGAATGAGTTGTTTACTTTAAAACAGCATGTTTGAGAGAGTTCAACAAAAACCTTATGAAACTGGGATTAATCAAGAGTGAAAGAGGCTCGTGCTGCACGTCATTTATTGTTTCTCTCCATTCTGAATGTAATGAAAGCATTAATGTACGGATATCTGCCGTCTGAATGGAGAGAAACGTCATGAAGTCGTCAGAAAATTAAATGTTAATTACACTCTCTCACTGCGCTGTTTAGGAGGAGATTGATTTCCTTTATAGATGGCAGAGGATTGTTGGTTATGGATGAAGAAAAGCATTTATGAAGGATAGGATTGTGCAAAAAGCTCTCACAAATAATCACTGATAATAATGCTGCTTCAGATTGTATCTTTGTGCTGTAAAGACACTTCTTCTCATCTCATTTCACACTCGCAACACAGCTGAACAACATTCAAAATCACATATTTCACATTCTTGACTCTTACAACTGTTGCAAATGTTTTTCACACAATCTGTTTGTTTAGAGAATGAACTGATATTATATTTGACGTAAGTATATCCTGACATATATAGATATATACATATATGTCTCATCATGTCTGCATCCCAAATCTACGGAAGCCCATTTCTGCCACATAAGAAAAAGAAAAAATCATGCTCTGGTAAATCATAATTATGACTTAAAAAGTCAAAATTATGACACGGTAAATCGAAATTATGACTTACGTCATAATTGTGAAATAAAAAGTCAAAATTGACGTCATAATTGCAACTTTGTAAGTCATGATTTTGATTTAAGTCATAATTTTGGCTTTTGTCAATTTCATCTTTATAAGTCATAATTTCGACTCATAATTTCGACTAAGTTATAATTTCATATTTTAATTCATAATTTAAATTTAGTCTGTCATAATTTTGACTAAGTAATACTTTCAACATTTCAAGTCATAATTGCAACCTTTTAATCTCATAATTTTGATTTGTCATAATTTCAACTTTTTAAGTCATAATTTCTACTCATAGTTTTGACTAAGTAATAATTTCATCTTTTTAAATTATAATTTTGACTTTTTTTTAGTCAATTTCGATTTTTAAATCTCATCAATTTGACTTAGAAGTCACAATTTCAACTTAATTTGAATTTTTTAAGTCATAATTGCAATTTTTTAATCTCATAATTTCAACTTTTTAAGTCATAATTTTGATTTAGTATGTCATAATTTGGACTTTTTAAATCAAAATGGCAACTTTTTATTCTCATAATTTTGACGTCATAATTTAAATTTTTTAAGTCATAATTTTGATTTAGTATGCCATAATTTTGACTAAGCAATAATTACAACTTTGTAAGTCATAATTTGGACTTTTTAAAGTGGGCCTATAATGCACTTTTACAAGATGTAACTGTTTAAGATCCTACAGAGTCTGAGAATATATGCTGCATGAAGACAGAACAGGTATAGTTTAGTTTAATTATGGTTAGAATTTGTCATGTTGTCGTCTTGCATTTATGACATGCTATTGCATTTGTGTTACGTACTGTATTGCAATAACATGGCCTCACCCCCTGTGTTGTGTGTTCTCGGGGGCGGGGTTTATGTAAATTTTAGGGTTAGTGATGTCACCACCCCGGGAAGAAGCTCGTTGTAGTCCCTACCAGCTGTTTGTTGTAGTCCTTAAACAGTGATTTCTGTAATAGAAAATATCTCTCTTTGCATTAAACTTTGAGTGTCGTAACTTTACAGATGTTGTTTATGCTCAAACAGCAACATTACACACTAACTAAAGTTAAAAAAGTCAAATCGCAATGAACCACCCCTTTAAATTGAATTATTTTTTAATCTCATAATTTTGATTTAAGTCATAATTTCAACTTTTTAAGTCAAAATTTTGACTTAAGTCATTTCGAATTTTCATCATTATTTTGACTTTTAAATCGTAATTATGACAATTTAAAGTCATAATTTTGTCTTTTCATCTCAAAATTATGGCTTAACATGTCATAATTTCATCTTTTTATGTCATAATTATGACTTACCAGAGCATGTTTTTTCCTCCTCATGTGATGGGCTTCCATACAAATCACATATTTATACTATGCTCTAGTAGAGTGTACTTCAATGGTGATGACAAAGTTTATACTTGAATATGTTGCAAGACAGTGATGTGCAATCTTTAGCCTAGAGCTTAAGCTTGCAAAAATTGGATGAAAAAGCACATGCACCGACACATGTGTCCAAAATCCACTGGAAATAGTAATGCACTTTTGGCATTCCTCTGCTATTTCATTTAACATACTACAATTTAGGAAGGATAGTATATGAAATGGACGCTATATGAAATGCATTTTCATATTCACTACATGCATCATGCTATCTGGATGTATATTATATATATATATATATATATATATATATATATATATATATATATGTGTGTGTGTGTGTGTGTGTGTGTGACGACTCTCTGTTCTCATTCTGAATATCAAGATGTTGCTGCTCCATGTAAAGATGCTGTAAGCTAAAAGTTTTTGCATCAGTATGCATAAACTGTCCCCTGTCTGACAGGCACTGAAATAGGTGTCTTGAGAAATCACAGCCGTCTCTGTGACAAACCTAGAATCTGTAAACAGCAAAAAAAAAAAAAAAAAAAAAAACTGTCAAGAGAGTGACTCATGCTTTTTTAACCAGTCAGTAGCCAATCAGAACGGCTCTCTGCACATTCTGGTTTGCTGACAGCAGCTCGGCTCTATGGCTTGAGAGGACAGAGTTTTGGGAAGAGGACGTATGATTGAAGTCAAAGAGGGTTAGGAGAAGGAGAGGCCTTTAGAGACGAGGAATGACTTTATATCACGAAATTCTGACTTTATATCTCGCAATTCTGACCTTATATCTCGCAATTCTGACTTTATAACTCACAATTCTGACTTTATAACTCACAATTCTGACTTTATATCTCGCAATTCTGACTTTATATCTCGCAATTCTGACTTTATAACTCACAATTCTGACTTTATAACTCACAATTCTGACTTTATATCACTCAATTCTGACTTTATATCACTCAATTCTGACTTTATATCACTCAATTCTGACTTTATATCACTCAATTCTGACTTTATATCTCACAATTCTGACTTTATATCTCACAATTCTGACTTTATATCTCACAATTCTGACTTTATAACTCACAATTCTGACTTTATATCACTCAATTCTGACTTTATATCTCACAATTCTGAATTTATATCACTCAATTCTGACTTTATATCTCACAATTCTGACTTTATATCACTCAATTCTGACTTTATATCTCACAATTCTGACTTTATATCTCACAATTCTGACTTTATATCTCACAATTCTGACTTTATATCTCACAATTCTGAATTTATATCACTCAATTCTGACTTTATATCTCGCAATTCTGACTTTATATCTCGCAATTCTGACTTTATATCTCGCAATTCTGACTTTATATCTCGCAATTCTGACTTTATATCTCGCAATTCTGACTTTATATCTCGCAATTCTGACTTTATATCTCGCAATTCTGACTTTATAACTCACAATTCTGACTTTATAACTCACAATTCTGACTTTATATCACTCAATTCTGACTTTATATCACTCAATTCTGACTTTATATCTCACAATTCTGACTTTATATCACTCAATTCTGACTTTATATCACTCAATTCTGACTTTATATCTCACAATTCTGACTTTATATCTCACAATTCTGACTTTATATCTCACAATTCTGACTTTATAACTCACAATTCTGACTTTATATCACTCAATTCTGACTTTATATCTCACAATTCTGAATTTATATCACTCAATTCTGACTTTATATCTCACAATTCTGACTTTATATCACTCAATTCTGACTTTATATCTCACAATTCTGACTTTATATCTCACAATTCTGACTTTATATCTCACAATTCTGAATTTATATCACTCAATTCTGACTTTATATCTCACAATTCTGAATTTATATCACTCAATTCTGACTTTATATCTCACAATTCTGACTTTATATCACTCAATTCTGACTTTATATCACTCAATTCTGACTTTATATCACTCAATTCTGACTTTATATCTCACAATTCTGACTTTATATCTCACAATTCTGAATTTATATCACTCAATTCTGACTTTATATCTCACAATTCTGACTTTATATCACTCAATTCTGACTTTATATCACTCAATTCTGACTTTATATCACTCAATTCTGACTTTATATCTCACAATTCTGACTTTATATCACTCAATTCTGACTTTATATCTCACAATTCTGACTTTATATCACTCAATTCTGACTTTATATCTCACAATTCTGACTTTATATCACTCAATTCTGACTTTATATCTCACAATTCTGAATTTATATCACTCAATTCTGACTTTATATCTCTCAATTCTGACTTTATATCTCACAATTCTGACTTTATATCTCACAATTCTGACTTTATAACTCACAATTCTGACTTTATATCTCACAATTCTGACTTTATATCTCACAATTCTGACTTTATATCTCACAATTCTGACTTTATATCTCACAATTCTGACTTTATATCTCACAATTCTGACTTTATATCTCACAATTCTGAATTTATATCTCACAATTCTGACTTTATATCTCACAATTCTGAATTTATATCTCACAATTCTGACTTTATATCACTCAATTCTGACTTTATATCACTCAATTCTGACTTTATATCTCACAATTCTGACTTTATATCTCACAATTCTGAATTTATATCTCACAATTCTGACTTTATATCTCACAATTCTGACTTTATATCTCACAATTCTGACTTTATATCACACAATTCTGACTTTATATCTCACAATTCTGACTTTATATCACTCAATTCTGACTTTATATCTCACAATTCTGACTTTATATCACTCAATTCTGACTTTATATCTCACAATTCTGAATTTATATCACTCAATTCTGACTTTATATCTCACAATTCTGACTTTATATCACTCAATTCTGACTTTATATCTCACAATTCTGACTTTATATCTCACAATTCTGACTTTATATCTCACAATTCTGAATTTATATCACTCAATTCTGACTTTATATCTCACAATTCTGAATTTATATCACTCAATTCTGACTTTATATCTCACAATTCTGACTTTATATCACTCAATTCTGACTTTATATCTCACAATTCTGAATTTATATCACTCAATTCTGACTTTATATCTCACAATTCTGACTTTATATCTCACAATTCTGACTTTATATCTCACAATTCTGACTTTATATCACTCAATTCTGACTTTATATCTCACAATTCTGAATTTATATCTCGCAATTCTGACTTTATAACACAATTCTGACTTTATATCACTCAATTCTGACTTTATATCTCACAATTCTGAATTTATATCACTCAATTCTGACTTTATATCTCACAATTCTGAATTTATATCACTCAATTCTGACTTTATATCTCACAATTCTGACTTTATATCACTCAATTCTGACTTTATATCTCACAATTCTGACTTTATATCTCACAATTCTGACTTTATATCACTCAATTCTGACTTTATATCTCACAATTCTGACTTTATATCTCACAATTCTGACTTTATATCTCACAATTCTGAATTTATATCACTCAATTCTGACTTTATATCTCACAATTCTGAATTTATATCACTCAATTCTGACTTTATATCTCACAATTCTGACTTTATATCACTCAATTCTGACTTTATATCTCACAATTCTGAATTTATATCACTCAATTCTGACTTTATATCTCACAATTCTGACTTTATATCTCACAATTCTGACTTTATATCACTCAATTCTGACTTTATATCTCGCAATTCTGATTTTATATCTCGCAATTCTGACTTTATAACACAATTCTGACTTTATATCACTCAATTCTGACTTTATAATTCGTATTTCAGACTTTATAACTCACAATTCAGACTTTTTATCTTGCAATTCTGACTTTATATCACACAATTGTGACTTTATATCACTCAATTCTGACTTTATATCACTCAATTCTGACTTTATAATTCGTAATTCAGACTTTATATCACAGAATTGTGAGTTTATATCTTTGCAACTGAAAAAAATCATAATTGTGAGAAAGTTGCAATTACCTTTTTTTTTTTTTTTTATTTCATGGTGGAAACAAGCTTCCATAAGTATCTGCCACTATTTGCACTAAGTTTAAACAGCATCTATTTTCACTTAGTGCAAACATTTTAATTTTTGTGTGATCTGTTCCCTCCAGTTGGCGATACTCACGCAGACACAGAGGAAGCTCTCCGCTCCAGGAGCCGTTGGCGACACAGGTGAGGACGGCGGGGAAGGACAGCTCGTATCCCATCAGGCAGCGGTAGCTCACGCTGGTGCCCCACTCGAACACTGATCCCTCCACCTCACCGTTAGAGATGCTGGGAGGAGCGGTGCAGGTCACCGCTGGAAGAGAGAGCGTCGAGTTCATTACCAATGCATGGAAGCCCGTCAATAACATCGTTTATTTACATGTGATGCCTGTGTCACTTTACTGTTACATTCAATAAAGGAATTATGCATATCAGGGGTTGTTTGATCAACAACAATGCAAACATATAAGCAGATGCAATGCTACAAAAAACGGTTTAAGACTGTTTCACTAGATGTTTGTAACCAATATACAAAACCACTACTAGACAAAACACACATTTCCAATGGGCATAATAAAAGGTAATACATGCACTTAATAAATATTAATCTAATAAATACTGCACAAACAAATCTCAGCTATTAATCAATCATATTTGAGACTCAGGTCAGTCAAGCACACATTCATAATGGCGTCTACATTCAGACTCCGTTGTTTTATTTGTTCCCACTGAGCAGGAACTGGGTTCATTCATATTCATTTCATTAAACCTGCAACTTTAATACCCTCATGTAATAAATTAACATGATGTTTGGCATCTTATGATGGATCTGAAAACATCTGAATATCTGTCAAACACTAGAGAGTTCAAATAAATGTTAATTTTGATATATCCCACAGCGTCAGGACCTTGTTGCTCGCTGTCCCACATCACACACACACACACACACACACACACACACACACACACACACACACAGCTGTCAGGATCACTAACTAAATAAACTCATTTATCGCACGTTTTCAGATTAATAATGCAAACCAAAGAGTGCTAAACAGAAGAAAAAGAAGTCTCTTCTGCTCACCAAGGCTGGATTTATTTGATCAGAAATACAGTAAAAATTGTGAAATATTATCACAATTTAAAATAGCTGTTTTCTATGTGAATATATAGTAAAATGTAATTTCTTCCTGTGATCAAAGCTGAATTTTCAGCATCATTACTCCAGTCTTCAGTGTCACATGAGAAGAGCCTTACTTCAAAAACATAAATTAATACTGACCTCAAATTTTGTAACGCTGGAGTAAATTCACTTTTCATGTCCCGACACACAATCCACACACAACACACGGAAAAAGACAACCAAAGTCCTGGAGTCCTGATCTGTATTTTGAGGCAGTACTGCCCTCTGGCCAAGCTTTAATATTTTGTAGACAGTCTAGAAAGCCCATCAATGAAGAAAGAAAGGGTTTTTGAAGGACCACATTCCACTTCAACATCAGACAATAAAGCACAAACACTGTATTCAAACATCATTGATGATCACTCCACTGGTGTAAAGTGTCATTGGTGAAGGGTGACTAAAACACAGGGTTTTTACAGCACCCTTGCTTGTGTTCATGATGTTAAGAGGTTTGATAGAGGCTGGATAAACACAACATTAGCTGGAAACCCCAGGGCTGGAATCCATCTTTTGCAACCTGCTTTCACCTGTTGCATCATCTGTACTTGAACTTTAATAAGCGTTCTGGGAAGAGTTCACCGCTGTTTTGTGTCTGGAGCAAGTGGTAAATCCATGCAAATGTTTATTTACTGAACATACGAAAATCAACAGAAGTCAGCAAACGTCTGCGGGGCCAATCAAAAGATTTTTAAATTGCAAATCTTCGAATTGAAAAAAAGCACGCGGGGGGAGCAGATGGAAAACTCATCCGCTGATACTCTGACAGTGTTGGAGAGAGCAGTCGGAGGGGAGCAGCTGGGGTTCGGACGGCGTATGAATAAATGATGAGATTTTTTGGAAAGCAAGTGCCCCAATAAAACACGCTAAAAAAAGATGTGCGAGAGTCACGGCGCTGCTCACATTGTACATGTGCAAATCTACCCATGCAAAACTAACAAATTACACTCAAAGGTCAATGATGTGTCCATTAGTTCATCACACTGAACAGCCATCAGCTTTCATTAAAGGGACAGTTCAGACCATTATTTACTCAAACTCATGTCATTCCAAAATCAGTTTTATGTTGGACACAAAAGGACATTTTAAATATATGCCAATAAAATAAATATTTTTTTGGTGTTAAAGGAAGATGTAGATCTTACATGTTTGCGTTTCCATTGGCTGTCATATACAAGTACAAGATCTGAAAACAAATCAGCTGTAGCAGCTCAATAAAAAAATTAAAAAGTAGTTGTTGCAGACACAAAAAGTGTTTGAAAACTGCCTGCAATAATGAAGATATTACCTATATAGCCAGAGCAGAACTGTTGTGCGTCTCTGAGCCACACAGCGGTGTTTCGTTTCTGAATTTGCGTTTTGAGCGAATCAATCGGGTGAACCAATGATTCAATGACTCATTCATAAAGAGAGTAATTTATTTTATTCCTGAATGAATCTGCGTTTTGAGCGAATCAATCGGATGAACCAATGATTCAATGACTCATTCATAGAGTTATTTATTTTATTCCTGAATGAATCTGCGTTTTGAGCAAATCAATCGAGTGAACCAATGATTCAATGACTCATTCATAAAGAGAGTTATTTATTTTATTCCTGAATGAATCTGCGTTTTGAGCGAATCAATCGGATGAACCAATGATTCAATGACTCATTCATAGAGTTATTTATTTTATTCCTGAATGAATCTGCGTTTTGAGCAAATCAATCGAGTGAACCAATGATTCAATGACTCATTCATAAAGAGAGTTATTTATTTTATTCCTGAATGAATCTGCGTTTTGAGCGAATCATTCGGGTGAACCAATGATTCAATGACTCATTCATAAAGAGAGTTATTTATTTTATTCCTGAATGAATCTGCGTTTTGAGCGAATCATTCGGGTGAACCAATGATTCAATGACTCATTCATAAAGAGAGTTATTTATTTTATTCCTGAATGAATCTGCGTTTTGAGCGAATCAATCGGATGAACCAATGATTTAATGACTCATTCATAGAGTTATTTATTTTATTCCTGAATGAATCTGCGTTTTGAGCAAATCAATCAGGTGAACCAATAATTCAATGACTCATTCATAAAGAGAGCCATTTACTTTACTCCTGAATGAATCTGCATTTTGAGGAAATCAATCAAGTGAACCAATGATTCAATGACTCATTCATAAAGAGAGCCATTTACTTCACTCCTGAATGAATCTGCATTTTGAGCGAATCAATCGGGTGAACCAATGATTCAATGACTCATTCATAAAGAGAGTAATTTATTTTATTCCTGAATGAATAAGCGTTTGAACAAATCAAATGAATGAATGACTCAATGACTACTGCCACCTACTGGCAGTTTTAGTTTCTTATTTAGAGTATCACTTTATTAAAAAAAATAATATTTTGGGGATAGTTCACCCAAAAATCTAAATTCTGTTTGTTTACATTTACTGACCCTCGTGTCATTTCAAATCTGTATGACTTTCTTTCTTTTGCGTAACATTTTGCGGAAGATATTTTGAAGAATGTTGGTAACCAAACAGTTTTGGTTTGTAAATATATCTAAATACCAATTCAGATGCAGCTTCTGAAAAACTACAAAATCATGGCTGTTGTACCCTAAAAGTTTGTGTAATAAATTCTATGTTGAATCAAATAAAATATTGTATGCTTTTATATAATATAAGATTTATATATTATATATTATGCTTTTCTCATTTAACACAATAATGATTTTAAATGATCTTCAGGATCCAGAATGATCTGGATTTGGAAATCCCATATTTTGCTATCCAGGATCAGGTAATCAATCTTACTTTTGTGCTGGTTATTCAAAGCAAAACTGGATTCATTCAGGAATGAAGTTAATGGTTCTCTTTATGAAGGAGTCATTGAATCATTGGTTCACCTGACTGATTCACTCAAAATGCAGACTGTACATGAGAAAGTTGCTAAATGTGGTGACAAATCTCCCTGACGCTGCTACTTTTACAGCCATTTTTGGATCTCGCCAGTCCCAATAAAATTATTTTCCTTTAAAATTTCTCCTTTTTTTTTCCACAGAAGAAAATAAAGTCATACGCGTTTGGAGTGACGTGAGGGCGAGTAAATGATGACATATTTCATTTTTGGGTGAACTGCTCCTCGAAGCTTTGTGCTTCATACAATTCTCTTCAGTAGGAAAATATGACTTGCACGGCTGCCTCGCTGATCTGGAGGTGTTGGAAACCTCCTGTGAGCGGCTCATAGCTTTGGAGATTAAGTGTGAAGGCAGGATGAAGAGCACACTGGCCTTAAGCCTGCAGCTCATAGTGCCGCTGCTTCAGTAAATATATGAGCGCAGACTCAGAGAGAGTTTGCAGAGCTGTCCGACCCAATCACAGTCAAAAGAGAGGGGATAAACCCAGCGCAGCCGCTTTGGACAAAGTTTAGCTGACTTTCTACAGTGACCTGGATGACTGAAAGCCTTCACGTATGAGGAGGATGTTTAATGTATAATAAATTAGGTGTGTGGAGACTGCTTTAAATGCATGATGATGATCCTGTGAAACATTTCATGTGTGAATCTCGTGGCTCAAGGACCGAGTTTAACGTGACATGGAAGCTAACAAGGTTAAAAACAGAAATCCTGAGTGTTCTCATCTCTCCGAAGAGTGTTGAATGTTAAATCAGCTGCAGATAGACAGCTTTAAAGGTGCCATTTTGAATGGATAAAAAGTATCCTTATATCTTGCTTTAAAGGAATAGCTCACCCAAATAGATTGGCGCAAAATATAAACAAGTCCTGGTTCAGCCAATAGTGTGAGTTTGGGGGCGGGGCTACCGGCCTGCCTTCTGCCTTCAAACATTTTTAAATTGCTAAAATGTGTATAAAGCATGTGACATATACCACCAATCTCTGATGTCTCTAATAATATCAAAAAACACACACAAATGCATAGTAAAAATGCGAATCATAAGAATGTTTTGTCTGAATTTCGGCGCAGGATTGCGCAAAATTTTAATTCCTCCACTCACATCCAAAGCGTGCACATGTAAAGCCGCCTTTCATACAGTGCCAAACGTGCTTAAACGGTCAAATACGCAGAAAAATACACAATGTCACAATGTCTGTCTTGCCGAGTATTCACATAAGCACAATTGTCCTAAGTGAAAGTAGGGTCTTAAAGTGACAGCAGCCTAATAAATGTGCCGCTCTCTATGTTGTTAATGTTAATCAAACAACAAAAGACAAAGAGAAAATCACTTGCTGCTTTTGACTGATTAACTTTTGTAACTTTAATTGATTAATCTGTATACCATTTTTACAATGAAGACTATCCAGTGTTATATTTCTATACCTGAATAGCCCCACTACTCTTAGACCTACCTGAAAAACTTTAAGCAGTTTATTTCATTTGTATCTTTATTCTGTTGTATTTATTTGTGCTAACCTTAGTAATTTGTTTGTTTGGTATTATTTTATTGCTGTTTACTAGTCTTTAAAAAAAATTCAGATCATTTATTATAGCTTGTCAATCTGAGCAGCTCGTTTTTTCACATGCTTGCAGAGAAAGACTTACCAAAACAAAGTTACTGGGTTGTCCTTTTTCACATTTTCTGGGTTGGTAGATGCACGGGGACCCGATTATAGCACTTAAACACGGGAAAAGTCAGATTTTCATGATATGTCCCCTTTAATTAAAATCTGTCATCATTAGGGAAACAAAGGAGTGGAAAATTTCCAGAATATCTGGAAACTTTTTGAAAAGTTTATGGAAATTTATGGGAAATTTTCCACCCATTTGCATCCCTAGTCATCATATAAAGTGATCTCTTCAGAAGAAATTATTGATTGCATAGGCTTTCAATGGATGGACAAAAATTAGATATTAAACAAGTTTATAAGACAGTATATATGGCGGTTCTTCCCCATGGTATCGAAAACGGTACTGAACATCGATACTTTTCAAGGCAGAAATTGCAGTATTGTGAGGGTGCCACTTTTCAAAGGCTGCTGTGACTGAACAAGGTTGTGAAACACTGCTCTACAGGACACGCATTGCATCATGTTTGCGTGCGTTCTGCAGTTGCTCAGCATGTGTTGCACGTAGAAAGACCCATCGCTCAAGCGGGTCCCTAAGGCCGTTCGCGCCTCAGTGTGGATGACAGACGTGCCGCGTCACTGCTGCTTGTCTGCACGGCTGACCCTGAGGTGAACAGCAGCGTTGCCAAGTATAAAGCATTTCGCCCGATACACCACCTTTATTCTCGGCCAAGGTGCTTTAAAAAGAATCTTTTTCAAACTAACCAACTACCCTTTCCCCCTCCAGCAACTGTTTATCGCAGTGTTGTTCACTGATGTGAGAGAATATCGACTGAAAATAATGTGGATAGCACATCCGAAATGTACAGAAGAAGGTCTGATAGGATCCTACATATGCACTTATTGTAACTCTCCTCAAACAGCAACTGAATGTTTACATTACTAATATGATTAAAAGTTTACTGTACGAATAACTTACATTTATGCATTTATAGCAAATGCTTTTATTCGAAGCGTCTTTCGAGAGAGAAATATTATTCTAATACTATTATACCGCTGTATACTAATATGAAATCTAAAACATTACAGTCAGAATTTCTATTTTTATTTTATTTTTTTAGGTCTAACAAAATTGAATCCCAGAACCTGCTTAAAAATGTTCAAAAACACCATTTGATGTATAGTATAAACTATTGGCCAACTGTAAATTGTAATATTCTACAATTTAACATCCTTGTACAGACATTATGCAAAACTTACCAAAATTGAACATCATGACAACAAAACTGAAAGGTTGAATATAACTTTATATAACTTTCTAGTCTCATGTGAACATACATTTAAGTCTTGTGGTGATAATGTGTAAAAAAATTACTTTTTAATTAGTCTTTTTATAAACTATAGTTTTTTAGAGAATGTATTTTCAATGCAAGTGTATTTTGTGCTGCACTGACAGATTTTTTTTTTATTTCTTTCAAGCAATAAACAAGTTAAAACAGCAAAATCCTTTTTAATGAGCAATTTTGTCTTTTTGAATATCCACAAATTATTAAAACAAGATAACTACTGAAAAGCAACACTGCACAAGATCAGAAAACTTGTTTCCATAGAATGTATTTTGTCTGAACACTTGGTCCCATTTTCTTCCATTGTGACGAAAACAATATTCTGCATTAACTGACATAACGGCACAAATGCTGTTGATTTGTTGACATTATCCTGAATTAAACAAAGTTTAATATGATTTATATACTATTATAGTTTTTATTAATATTCTGAATTAGCTTTTTATTTGTATGTTTTCAGTTTTTATTTTAATTTCAGGTTTTTGTTTATTATTATTAAATATTACTTTTTAAGTACAAAAATAAAGCATATTTTGCAAAAATTTCTGTGTAACGTGTCAGTCATGGTCCCACACCGGCTAAACACCCTCTGGCTCTTCCTGCTTCAGTAGCCACGCCCCAAACTCATGCTATTGGTTGAGCTGGAAAGAGACTGACAGATCTGAGTGGGCCGCTCTCAATGTTCTGATGGTGCTCAATGTTTACACTTCTGGCCAGGGTTTTTCCTGCATTGAAAATATTTTGGCGGCTGCCACAATGGATCTTTGTCCCGTCAAAGCTTTGTTTGATCATTTAATGTGAGGATCCCAGTACCCACTGAGAGCCGGCTGCTTTAACCCTTTAAGCCCTGAAGCCATTTTTAGAGTTGGTTTTTTCTGAGCGACAGACACAAAAGTAATGACATTTTCTGCGATCGGAGCATGTTTCATGAAGTTATAAGTGAAAACACCATGTGAAAGCTACATTTGATTTTACTTAGCTACATGTGTACCTGTGGAGTTTCATGTGTCGTAACTCCGAATATCTTGTTGAAGAATATCGACACAATAAATTATGTTGTTTTTGCACTCATTTTCATTGATTTTGTACTTATAATTGTGAGAATCTGCTGTAAATAATGATGTGCCATTTTCCACGCTCGGAGCATGTTTTATGAAGTTACAAGCGAAAACGTGACGTGTATTTTTACATATGGGCCTTCAAGCACAAAAACTCACTCAAGTTTAGTCAAAGCCCAAAAACAATTTGTTGCTTGTTGTACTCTACTTATTGAGACCTTTCAAATGACATATGACACATGACTATCTGAGATGTATGATGTTTTTGACATATTACAGTACAAAACATATTTTTTTTATTTATCAGCAAATAACTCAGCACTACTTAGGAGTTAATCAAAGTGGCTACATTCATTGTAAAGTTCAGACTCTAAGCTTTCAAACGACACCTATTTTGTGTTGATCAAGGCAGTAGTTTTGAAAAACAAGATTATTATTCTTTTCGTAGCTAGGTGGCGCTACAAGTTTGAGTTCATCAAAATGGTTAGATGCAATAAAAAGCTGAGTTTCTAAGCTTTACAATTATACCCATTTTTGTTATTCAATTTTGGGTTTAAGGGGTTAAAACACTTTGTGTAAGAGCTCTGTGAAGTGCATCAAAGGTTTCTATTTACAATGTGTTGTTGCTTTGTAGCCAATCACAAACATATCTGTCAAATGCCTGAATGCAATGGCTAATCAAATGACTTTAAGTTGGTCAGAATCAGCTCAAATGGCAGAGTTTTTGTTCAGCGAATCCTTTCATAAATGTCAATCAGTCACTCAGTGTGTGTAAAGGAATGGCTTTCTCTCAAACAGGTCACTGGACACTGACGGTCTTCAGATGCGGATGGTGAAACGCAGAGCAACGAAGGAGAAACTGAGAGAGAGATGAGCCCTCGGGCACAGATGCCTTGTGGCAGACTGACGGGAAGTACGCCTGAGGGTCCGTCCGGCCACAAATCACTCACGGGCTACGACCCATCCACACCGGGCCGTAGAAATGGCTTTCTAATGACTTTGCATTACGGTCTATTAGGACGCCACATTGATGTTTCTCTGCAGGATCTCTTGCTCTCGGTGTGTTTGTTCTCAGAATTTTAATGGCCGCCATTTTCACGTACACTACGCAATGCAGATTTTTTTTTTTAAGCAAACAAGGTGTTGCGTGTGGAAAAACAGGTCTGGATATTTATCCTCACCTCCATCAGGAACTAATGCTGTAATGAGGATGGTGAAGTCTTACAAAAAAAAAACACAAAACATTTCAAGCAACGACTGTCAATAGTGTTTTAGCACTAATGAGAACGCTGGAAGGAAGGAAAGCTTCCTCTCGGTGATTTGTAAACGGATGTGAGCATGCGGGCTGCCAAAGCAAATCTGATATTGGATCAAAAAACAAATATATAACGGCTGAAAGGAGAGCGCTGAATGCCACAGACAGAAATGACGCACATCCAAGATGGAATCGATGCAGAATAATGTGGAATGCTTCCTGTCATTAAAATGAGCTGTGAAATACACACAGGTGATAAAACCAAACACTAGCGTTATCTAATAGCGCAGAACGGCTGCTTATAATTTTACATATTTCACAATACATGTATCAAAATAGCTGAATAACTCCTAATAAACAGCTAAATGTCCTATGAAAGGGTTTGAGAGAAAAAAACAGGGGGGAAAAAAATATAAAATGCATTTTTTTGTGTCTGTTTTGTTCTATTGACAGCCCTAGTTTTTAACAGTAATAATTACAAATCTCCATAGAATTTGGAAAGAAGGAAGGAAGGAAAGAAGGAAGGAAGGAAGGAGGGAAGGAAGGAAGGAGGAAGGGAGAAAAGAAGGAAGGAAGGAAGGAAGGAAGGAAGGAAGGAAGGAAGGAAGGAAGGAAGGAAGGAAGGAAGGGAAGGGAAGGGAAGGGAAGGGAAGGGAAGGAGGAAGGGAGGAAGTAAGGGAGGAAGGAAGGAAGGAAGGAAGGAAGGAAGGAAGGGAAGGGAAGGGAAGGGAAGGGAAGGGAAGGGAAGGGAAGGAGGAAGGAAGGGAAGGAGGAAGGGAGAAAAGAAGGAAGGGAAGTAGGAAGAAGGAAGAAGGAAGAAAGGAAGAAAAGAAGAAAGGAAGAAAGGAAGAAAGGAAGGAAGGAGGGAAGGAGGAAGGAAGGAACGAGGGAAGGAAGGAAAGAAGGAGGAAGGAAGGAAGGAAGGAAGGAAGGAAGGAAGGAAGGAGAAAGGAAGGGAAGAATGAATAATTATTAATAATTATGATTATTATTAGTCGCTGCTGTTATAAAATTAAATATGAAAAAATAAAAATAATATTAATAATGATAAAAATAAGAAATTAACTCAAAATAAACCTAAAAATAAATATAATGACATTTATTTATTTGTTTGGTGATATAATTATATTTATTGTTTTATATATTTATATAGATATTTAATAACTAAATAAATAAATAAAATAAAATATAGTTTTATATACTGTTTACACATATAAAACTGCAAAAAGGTGTGCAAACCTAAAAAAATGTGAATATGAAATAGTGACCAGTTACTTATCTGACAAAATTATTGGGCAAAAAATCTATAGGTTTTATTTTACTATGCAAAAAAAAAAAAAAAAAAAAAAAAAAAAAGCTGACAGGAAAAAGCAAACATTGACAACAACATAATCTGTTATTAAAATTTCACTGGTCCTCTCTTGTTTTTGCATGTGTTCATAATTTCTGGCCAACAATTATGTCGCACCATTTGTCATGTTTCATTGCGTTATTATACAAATAAAACAATCAACTCTAAGCACAACTACGCAATATGCTCACAAAATCTCTAACACGTTTTTAATAATATTTGGATAAAGGGAGAAAATGTCAGTTTTCCTAGTGCAGAATCCATGTGGATACTGTCTATTTGGATCGTCTCAGTAATCGAAGGATACAGACAAAGTAAACGACCGTTCCTCCAAGAGGCCAAGGGTTGTCAAATATTCATCAATCTCCTCTCTCATTCTCTCTCTCTCTCTCTCTCTCTTCTGATATGGTTCATGGTTAAGCC
This sequence comes from Ctenopharyngodon idella, assembly GCF_019924925.1. Classification (NCBI taxonomy): domain Eukaryota; kingdom Metazoa; phylum Chordata; class Actinopteri; order Cypriniformes; family Xenocyprididae; genus Ctenopharyngodon; species Ctenopharyngodon idella. Next base: position 34,342,429 of record NC_067235.1, read on the forward strand.
CTTATTCTCTGATGCCTTCCTTCAGAAACAACAGCCCATTCACAACCCAAGGCGTCTTGGCAACTTCAGAGCAACATCTGTTTGTTTGTGGCACTCAACGCCTCGGCAAACCACCAGAAAGTCTCAGTATCGTAACTCAAGCCTGTACCTTGGCAGGTGGGTAAGGTGGCGCTCCAGGTGCCATTGCGGGTGCAGGTGCGGATAGAAACGCTCCCGTTCTCCATCACGTAACCGGGCTGGCAGGAATACGTCACATTCTGTCCGACGGTGAAGTCCTCGCCGAACCTCAGGCCACTGGCAGGTACGCCTGGATCCCCACAGCTAATCACTATTACAGCAGAAGCAGCACACAAACCACATTATGGAAACACCATTATCTGAGTGGGTGTACATGAATAACATCATAAAACTGTTTATGGTTTCAAGACTGTCTCCAAGGGAAATATAACTAAATAAACAATTATTCTGGATGCTTCTGTTACAGTTCTGCCTGTCACATTGATAGTATAATGGTCAAGCCTCGGGGTTAGAAGCTACAGCTGAAAAATGGCACATTTTGTCATCGTACAGAACAACATCTTCGGTTAAACAACATTTAGACGGTCAAAGCATAATGACAGGCTTAATGACATTTTAAAATGAGAAATTCTCACTTTGGTCTGACTGAAATGAAACTTTTAAAACACATTAGGGGCGGGACTTCCTGTTCGACCAATCAATGTCAGGCGGGGGGCTTGTCTGAAAACATTCATCATTTGTGCCATTCTGAAATGACTTCACCTTTAACATCCACAGTTTATCTTGTCAGATCAACAAAGAGCATCACATCAGAGCATTGAGTAATTCGCCGCACTCCCCCGCTCATTATTTTCCGTCTACCCCGACATCAATCTCGCATTACACGTCAGTGAGAGATTGATTCTGCCTGTCATCTCATCCTACTATTACTTAGACGGCGACGGTAATAAATCCTGTTGCATTAATGAGATTTCTCATGAGGTGAGCAGGGTCTGAGCAACAACATCAGTCGTTTTGGCTAATTACAAATGGGCGTCTTGTTATTACGGTGAGTCTTTGCCAACATTTACCAAGAAACACAGTTGGGGGGAAAACAGAACAGATGAAGGAAGACTTTAACTCTGCCAGCATGTTTCAGTACGTACGAGTGCAGTTGGGCTCGGCGCCAGACCAGGTTCCGTTGGCCAGGCACTGCCGGGAGGGAGAACCGGAGAGACGGTATCCATCCACACACGAGTAGATGATGGAGTGAGAGAAGCTAGTGCCATGTACTCGCAAAACCTGCCCGTTAGCCGGAGTCCCAGGATTCCCACATTGAACAGCTATTGGATGAAAAAGATTTGCATTAGAAGAGCATCATGAACACAGTAGCCTTTAAAAATAAATATGCTTGTGGCTACCATTAAAGAAAGTATTTGCATAAAATGGCATTGCAGACATTTTGAAAGTTTGCTTTGGTCCAGTGTTGTTGGCAACTAACTGAAATAAGTACTTTCTGGGCTATACTAGAACAGGTTTTCATGCTTGAATGTTCATTATTTTCCTCATATTCTCCATTGTTGCAGCTCCTCTCTTCCCAGTCTGTCAGTAACGCTCTGTTTAGTTCCTGTCTCTATGAAGCCCCTCCTTCTGAAAAGCACAATGTGCTCTGATTGGTCGGCTGGAGCAGTGTGTTGTGATTGGTGTTTGGGAAATGTCCCGCCCCTTACCATAACCGCCAGTTTCAACACAATAAATTCCCCTGTGTTAAACTAACACTGTTCGGTGTTCATATGGGAACAACCAGGAGGGTGTTAAAGTAACACTGAAGCAGTGTTAGAGTTAATTAGATACTTAAGTGATTAAATGAGTGATGATTGTTCGATTATTGAAGACACCTGATGATAACAAGCACAATCACTGAAGGAAAGAGAAACACAAGAACAACAACTGACTTCCAGCCATAGCCTTAGACGAAATCAACTGAAAAGACATGAAATCTCTCTTATTACAAACCAGACTAACTTTATTTCTGTCATTTGTCAACAGTTCTCTTTGAGAATTAACAGAGGTTTAGATGTTGATGTTTTATTGAAAATATGTGGTCATCATTATGGTGATCAGTGTTTCATTTAGTTGGGCAGCTCGACTCTTGATTTTTTTTATGTCAGTTTGTGTAACAGTGTTTACAAAAACACATTATTTATTGCAAAGAAAGCCAACATGCTGACATGCTTCATGCTGCAATGCATGATGGGAGTCATGCATTTCATACTATTGTGGCCCCTGGCATGCATTGTGGCATGATGTTAACACTGTTGAGATTCATATGCTGATTCTTGATGTGTGTGTCTGAATGATGTGTAATTTCTTTAAAATTTGTTTTTGTTTTTTAGAAAAAGTGCATCATTCAGACACCAACATCAAGAATCAGCATATGAATCTCAACAATGGTGACATGCCTCATGCCTCAATTCAAGCTGGGAGCCACCACAGTATAAAACTCATGGCACCCAGCCTGAAGTATGTCACCATTGTTGATATTCATATGCTGATTCTTGATGTTGGTGATGAGTCAATGATAAGAGTAACTAATCACTTTTCTTTATGATGATGAAAGTGAAATCACCTGATTGTCTTTGTTTATAGCTTCCTTTGCAACAAATGATGTGTTTTGGTAAACTCTGTTACAAAAACCACAAACTGACCTAAAAAGTCAAATTGGCCAACTAAAGGAAACACTAATCACCATTATGGTGACCAAACATTGGTCATTGGTCTCGTCTTCAATAATCGAACAATTATCACTCAGTTCATCACTTACGTAGCTAATTAACATTAACACTGCTTCAGTGTTACTTTCAACACCCTGCTGGTGGCTCCCATATGAACACCAAATAGTGTTAATTTAAATTATGGGGGAATTTTTCGATTGTGATGATTGTTCGATTATTGAACACACCTGATGATAACGAACACAATCACTGATGGAAAGAGAAACACAAGAATCATCTCGGTTGCTGGCTTCCTTTGCAACAAATTATGTGTTTTGGTAAACACTGTTACAAAAACCACAAACTGACCTAAAAATCCAATAATCAAACAGGCCAACTAAATGAAACACTGATCACCATTACGGTGACCAAACATTTTCAATAAAACATCAACGTCTAAACCTTTGTTAATTCTCAAAAAGAACTGTAAACAAATGACAGAAATGATAGATAGATAGATAGATAGATAGATAGATAGATAGATAGATAGATAGATAGATAGATAAGCTTCATTATCTCGAAGGAAATTTGTCTTGGACTCATACAATCCAGTGACTGCTGCTTAAATAAATAACATAATACATATGTACAATACACACACACACACACACACACACACACACACACACACAATACCTACAACAAATTATACCTAAACAAACAAATTGCCATCAACCAACCAGTTGCATATTACCCGTCGTACAGCACACCTGTAATCGTCATAGTAATAAAATTCACATGAAAAAGATCACAAAATATACATGAGTATTGTTACATTAAAAACAGCATTATAGGGGCAAACCTCTCGCTGACTTGTCATTTAAAGCTTTGATGGACAGGGGGACAAAGGAATTAAAGCGGTTAAGCCTGCACTGGGGAACTCTAAAGCATCTTCCTGAGGGAAGAAACTTGAAGGACACGGCTGGGATCTGAAATAATTTTTTGGGCCTGTCTGATAATAGTTTCATCATAGACAGCCTGAAGTGTGGGATGCTGCGTAACTCCCATGATTTTCATGGCTGTCTGTGTTAACCGTGTAATCTGGGCTTTCAGCTGTACACTGAGGTTGCCAAACCAGGCTGAGATGCCATACCGCAAAAGGCTCTCAATTACAGTATGATAGAAAAGAAGCAACACTTTCTGGTTAACACCAAAGACCCTCAGCCTACGTAAGAAATATAGTCGCTGTTGAACCCTAGTACAGATGTTTTCTACCTGAAATAAAGTCAGTCTGGTTTGTAATAAGAGAGATTTAATGTCTTTTCAGTTGATTTCGTGTAAGGTTGTGGTTGGAAGTCAGTTGCTGTTGTGTTTCTCTTTTCTTCAGTGATTCTGCTCGTTATCATAGATGTCTTCAATAATCGAACTATCATCACTCAGTTAATCATTTAAGTATCTAATTAACTCTAACACTGCTTCAGTGTTACTTTAACACCCTGCTGGTGGTTCACATATGAACCACCAGGGAATTTTTCGATTGTGATGATTTTTCGATTATTGAAGACTCTTGATGATAACGAGCACAATCACTGAAGGAAAGAGAAACACAAAAATCATCTCTGTTTCTGGCTTTCTTGGCAACAAATTATGTTTTGGTAAACACTGTTACAAAAACCACAAACTGATCTAAAAATCAAGAGTCAAGCTGCCCAACTAATTCAAACACTGATCACCATTATGGTGACCTTCAGCGATTGTGCTTGTTATCATCAGGCGTCTTCAATAATCTAATAATCGTCACTTAGTTAATCACTTAAGTATCTAATTAACTCTAACACTAGGAATATTGTGACGTGTTTGTTCCCAAAAAAAAAAAAAAAAAACTCAAGACTACAATGGAGGCGTTTCAGGGAGTTCAGAATCACTGATAGAGAGAATAACTCCCACTGGAGGGACTTTGGAAAACTTTTTCATGCTCAAACAGCAAAACTAAAGAAAGTTGCATAAAAGCATAATAGGTCCTCTTTAATACATACCATAATAGTATATAAATAATACTAAAATAATCACTCAAGCTCGGGCACTTAATTAAGTACAATTTGATTATTCTGCATTGATTATTTGAGCCCAGAAGGTTTTTCCTCTGAATCTAATAGATTTTATTCAGTTTTCTCCCCTCTCTCGCGGGTCGGGTGGGGTTAAATTGTGGGGAGATGTTGGTGTTTGTTCGGCCTGGGAAATCACAGGGGGGCATGATGGGATTTAATGCAAGACAAGCTGTTAGACCAGAGCTGCGTAGCAAAAACATTCAAGCTTGAGAAATTTCAGCCTCCTGGGACCTGCACGCTAACAATCTGTAAATCTGTTTTATAGCCCAGCTTGGCGCTGGACCGCAATAACCCGTCACCCTCGAGATGACATGGACAATGCGTCAGGCTGAAAGAGCTAGAAAGAAAAAACACTTTTAAGCCATTTCCTCTGGTGCAAGGTCGTCTTCTGCGTGAATTACAGAACGCCGTGACACCGGCTCAAATGTTTTGTTCTTTCGACATCACATCAGTGTCAGTGTACACGCCGTCTAATGGAGTTACTTACGTTTGCAGGTGGGTTGACGACCCGACCAGGTGCCGTTGGGGAAGCAGATCCGCTCAGCTGAGCCGTAGAGCGTGTGACCCGTGGCGCAGGTGAAGCGCACTTTAGCGTGCTGCTGAAAGCTGCCCTCCTCTCGCGTGGCATGGGCCGGCGTGCCCGGATCTCCACAGCCGCCCCTTTTATCACCTGCAGGCACAGCACACATAAGCATACTATTCTGCATACTTTATCCCAGTTTTTTTTTTTTTCCAGCTAAGAGAGCTCTTGGATAAAAACAAACTGCATGTCTCTTCTAGAAAAAACAGTGACAGTAAGTTACTGGGAGTGTGTGCAACCCATGGGAGTCTAAAACTGCAGACTTGGTCAGTATGTAAGACATAATATGCAGCCATTATTATAATATCAACCAGAATCACCCTGAACAGGTTCATTTTGCCATAATGGCCAACTGACTGTACACTATACATGGCTACTCCCTAAATAAATAAATATAAATTCTTATATGTGCCAAAGAGTTCAGAAAACTCAATGTAATTCAAAATATATTCTCTGAAACCAAGATTATATATTATAAAATTTGGCTAGTAAGTAAATTTACCTTATTATAAAAATATTCCACAACATTGAAAATAATCATAAATGTTTCTTGAGCAGCAAATCATCATATTAGAATGATTTCTGAAGGATCATGTGACACTGAAGACTGGAGTAATGATGCTGAAAATTCAGCTTTGATCACAGGAATAAATTACACTTTACTATATATTCACATAGAAAACAAATTGTAATAATATTTCAGAATTTTTATTGTTGTTTCAATCAAATAAATGCAGGTTTGGTGAGCACATTTCTTTCAAAAACAGAGCAAAATGATCCTTTTCCACTAAATATATCTAAAAATCCCTAAAACAACTAGAATGAAAAATATGACTATTCACCCCGGCCATGTCAAAACATCCAACATCTGTAGTTGAAATCTCTACACCAACAACCCTTTTCTCACCTTTCAAAACTCAAACTCAGAAGTAAATGTTGATCACAGATGTGACTGTTGGGATTAAATGGATTAATGAAAGTCAAAATCATATTACAATTTGACAGCAAAACAGACCTGCTCAGTGATGTTTTAGAGACATTATAAACACGAGCGGAAGCTTTATTTGGACACAGAGGAGTTTTCCAGTGCCAAACTGCCACTGCTTGGATAAAGAGCAGTTAGAGATCTCAAAGGAATACTTCCCCTGTTCTCGGAGCTGTCACTCATCATGCAGCTTCAGAAGATGCCAAGAGAAGAACTTTCTGTGTGTGAAAATACTATTTGATTGAGCTTACACAATCTTTTTGCTCACCTAACTTGTACGATTAAGCGGAGATACTAACTATGGAAGCCAACAGAAAAGCAAAAACAATGACAACAGCTTTTTATTACTGGGAAAACCTTTTCCCCCATATTTCACCTCTGCTTTAGCTTGTTTCCTAGTCTAGCTTTCTAATAAACCTGGCACTGTCCACTACAAATATTGAAGGATCTGTGACAAATTGCTTATGTTCCTCTATTATAACTCTCTTTGGATAAAAGCGTCTGCTAAATGCATAAATATTGCACAAGAGTTTGAAATATAAAAATGTTTTTCTTTTTAAAGCTCGACAGCCCGGTCAGTAGCTTAACAGCGTCTTTTGTGTTTCACACAAGAAAGAAACTCATATACAGGTCTGGAACAACACGAGGGCGCGAAATTTTCACTTTTGTGTGATTTTTTCCTGTAGAAGGCCCATATTGCTATTTTGAAGTGCAAAAACCAGGCGAAACTCTCAAGAGAAACAAGTGAAGACACATTTATATGTTGCTACTGGCGAGAAGACGAATTAGCAGGCGCGTGAGAGATGCGACACCTTTCCAAATGACAGTGTGATAAGCAACAGGCTATCAATTATCATCTAGCGGCCGCCAGCATAAACCATTAGCATAAATAATTATGGTAAAATATTCATTGAACAGGGCTGGATGGCGCAGACAGGAGCATCGAGCCCTGTTCTCTAGTCAGCGATGACCCAAACATCAAATCCTTTTTAATTACACGAACAACCACCCTGAGGCCAATCGGAAAGCCCAGACTCAGCAAACGGCCCGCGAACCCTGGGGAACGACTAACTTGTGGCTTAACCAGGGTCTTTATACATGAATGAATAGGAAAAACAGCACCACTCCATGAGAGTGCCGTGTTTTTCCAGTCAAATACTTTCGCTTTAGTTCATTAGAAATCTGGGACATTCCTTTTTCTACTCCACGGCACAGAAAATGAGCGGCGGATTGTACTCATCTGACATCATGCCAAGCATGCTGATGTAGCGCGGAGAAAGAAAGACACACGCAGAGAGAAATACTATTCATGGCAGACCCACGTTTGTTCGAATAGCCAACCCCATGTGTCACGATGTAGAAAAGGCTGACTTTTCTTGCTCATTAACCTCCATCGGCCCGACGTCCTGCCTTTGTTGGCATGTTACGAACAGACAGCGAGCCGAAAAGATCCGTCCCCCCTCAAGTGGCCATAAAAGCCGCAGATCCATTCAACTGATACTGAATGTTTTCTGCTCTTGATGGACATTGTGTGAACATGTGTGCTTACATAAGCTTCATTAGATTCTTCTACAAAGGTGAAGCTGTTGAATACTACAGCAGTGGATATAGTTGCCATTAATTGGCACAGCAGTGAGGTGTGAATTCGAGTTAAAGTCGCCCACCAGTAGCTTAGCGGGGTATAATAAGGCTGCGAAGTTCGTTACATAAGGAACTCTGATTCACCTGGCAGTGCAGAACGCTATTGATTTTGCTTTCCATCCACATTTTGTAACATTGCGCTGGTAGTATCGGCTTTTTTGTCTTTAGTGAAATTCATTTTTCCAAATAATGTGATGCAAAAACAACAAAAACTCCCACGGAAGCAGGCGCTCCAGGGGACGTGCATGGGGTTTTCTTATCTTAAAGAAAAACATGCAGCTGGAAAGGCTTTAAAATGAAGCCAAGATGCAACAGCACCTGACTGGCTAACTAACCCATGGAGTCGTACACCACCTAAAATCTCCAGCAATCGAGATACTGGATTACTGTCGAATGTCCCAGAAATCCAGAGCGCAGTCTCGACATCAAACCTCCCGAGAAGAGCCGAGCATGTTCACACAGAATAAAGAAGTGAAGCTAGAAAGACACGAAGAGCCCTGAGGAAAATGTTATTTCTCAGAGGCTGCTCTTTCAAAGCTCAGGAGGATTTGAGTTATGCTTCATTTAGGTATAACTTCATCTCTGATGTTTCTCCTGAAATTCCTTAGGCGAAACAAAAAGTAACATGCCACACAGTTTGAGTAAAATTAATGTGGTTAGATTAGATAAATCCAAAAGTACATTAAAAATGCAAAATGTAAACTATATTTATGTCCACTGTGATAACTACATACAACTCGCAACACGGGGTCGTGTGACAACAAAAACAACATAACATGACAACATGATATGATATAACATTGACAGAACTAAATAAAATGACATTACATAACATGACATATCACAATATAACAAAATAACAGAACAGAACACAACATCATAACATAACACAACATGGCATGACAACATAACAACCGCATAACAAAATAAAATGACATGACAACATAATGTAACGTAACGTAACGTAACATAACAGCATGCCATGATATAACATGGCATAACATAACATGACAACATAACACAAAACATAACATAACAACATAAAATGACATAACATAGCATGACATAACACAACTTAACACAAAATAAAATAACATGACGTGACAACATAACAAAATGATAACATCATAACATGACATAACATGACAACATAACACAAAATAAAATGACATGACATAACATGACAACAAAATAAGACATGACAACATAACAGCATGACATGATATGAGATAACATATCATATCATGACAACATAACACAACATACAAAATAAAACATGACAACATAACACATATGACATGACATAACATGACAACATAACAAAATAAAATAACATGACATGACAACAACATAACAGCATGACATATGACGACATAATATAACATAACATGACAACATTACAAAACATAACACAAAATAAAATAACATTACATAACATGACAACAACATAAGACATGACAACATAACAGCATAACATATGACATGACATAACATATCATGACAACATAAAATAAAATAACATGACATGACAACATAACAGCATGACATATGACGACATAATATAACATAACATGACAACATAACACGAAATAAAATAACATGACATAACATAACAAAATAACATGACATGACAACATAACAGCATGACATGATATGACATAACACGCAACATAACATAACACAAATAAAATAACATGACATAACAACATGACATGACATACATATCATGACACATACACAACATACAAAATAAAACATGACAACATAACACATATGACATGACATAACATGACAACATAACACAAAATAAAATAACATGACATGACAACAACATAACAGCATGACATATGACGACATAATATAACATAACATGACAACATTACACAACATAACACAAAATAAAATAACATGACATAACATAACAAAATAACATGACATGACAACATAACAGCATGACATGATATGACATAACACGCAACATAATATAACACAAAATAAAATAACATGACATAACATGACATGACATCATAACATAACATACCACAAAACACAAAATAACAGAACATGACATGACAACATAACAGCATGACATATGACATAACATAACATATGACAACATAACACAATAAAATAACATGACATATAACAACAACATAGCATGACATGACATCATAACATAACAGCACGACATGATATGACATGAAATAACAACATGACAACATAACACAAAATAAAACATGACATGACATGACATAAAATGCCAACATAACACAGAACAAAATAACATAAACAGAACATAAACAACGTAAACAGAACATAACATGACATAACATAACTACTGTTTGAAATGTTCAGCATCTTATAGTTTCAGCATCGTTCTGTTTCACATGCTATTTACAAAAAAAAAAAAAAAAAAACTGCTTGTGAAAGGCAGCATCCAGCAGACATGCGGTGCAGTATTCAGTAGTGTGCTAGAATCCCATTCTGAACAGTCAAAAAGACAAAATCAGACAGAGGGGGAAAGATTGAGAAAAAAGAGAGAACGAATGAAAGAAAAAGAAGAAACTCCCAGCTCATGCTGTTTCTGGGTCAGCGCATGCAGCGCTGCATACAGATGCGCGTGGAGAGGAGTGTGTGATTCTCACAGAGGCTTTTGAAGAATGTTGAAGTGTTTAAATGCACAATATTTTTGGTCAATATAAACTGCACAGAGAAAAAGTCTCACAGGTTTGGCACGACACAAGGGTGAGTAATGATGACTGTTTCATTTGTGGGTGAACTATTCTTTAAAAGAAGGAAAATCTGTGCATGTTAGTTGGACTCAGACAGACAGCTTGTCAGTAAGAAGAAACGGTGTAGCGTGTCACGCAGAGACAGAAGTCATTATTCAGCTCAACTTAATTAACTCATGTAAGACTGACACATAATGACAGGAAATAAGAAGCAAGACAAAGATGAGCTTCACTCAACAATGTGCTCATTCAAATGCATGATTTCTCTTTCAAACAAAAGTCAAAGCCTGAACAAGCCGATACAAAGGACTTATGTATTATCTGAAAGCCATAAGCCACGAGGGGCCGTGCGTTACTGTGATTTTACCACGGGAAAAGGAGAAGCTTTTACTAAATGGAAAAAAAACTGAATTATGATTTAAGATTTGTTTCACTTCAGGCCTTTACAGTCATTTTTGTGCCATTCTTATAAACAACGTGAAGCAGAGCACCTTTTCACCTAGTGGTGAAAGCACTATAATGGATCATATGTTTTTTAATATTCATTTCAGTTATTTCAAAAAAGAGCCTCACAGTCCGCAAACAAACCAGAAAAACACAACGTCAATGGCCAAGCTTGTAAACATGACAAACAACAGGATAAAATGACCATTTCAATTTATTTCTGAAATTACTTTTAATATCTATGGAAAGCACACTCTCTCTCTGTCTCTCTATCTTCCACAAACACAGAGCCTTGTTGTTGCTACTTAATCAATACAGTCTTCAAGAATAGCGATGTTACCGCCGTGCCACAGAGAAATTTAGTTAAACTAATAATGCTGCTTTTTTGTAGAGAAGTTACTGCACAACACAAATGCATGTTCGCTCTCTCTCTCTCTCTGGGGTTTACAATACAATTAATATTCAGTAATATTATTGATTTAATTGCACATGCACTTTTGGATGAGAACCATCTGAACTGAATATTTCTGGATAATGATACAAACTTTGCAACATTGACACTGTTACTGAACTGAACTGAATCAACAGGGAACTAAATTGAGCTGAATAATAATGGCACTATTATCTTCTGTAGAAATCAAATGTTTCATAATATATAAATACATGTGACTTGACTTAAAAACTGCGTAGAAACAGCTCAAGACTCCATTACTAGTTCTAAATGAGCCTGAACGACTGCTTACTATCAAAAATTGCTTCGGCTTCTTCAAGATGCGCAAGAAACATGTTTTATAGGAACAAAAACCTAAAAAATGTCTAAAAATATGGTAACCCTGGTATAAGCAAAACTGACTCTCAACCAATTATTAAATTATTGAAAAATAATGCACAGCGATTCATGTCATGGTCATTTTATCACTTGGCATGTGCATATATGTTCAATAACGCAGTCCAGTGTCAGTTATTCCTTACATTAAAAAATTAAAAAGAGCAATATGATAAAAGGCACTAATTAGCAACTAGAACGTGATGTTTGTTGGCTTGACAAAGCCTTTTTTGAAAGTTTGAAAGTTTTATACGCTTCCAAGCCATGTTTTTTTTTATCATGTTGCTAACATGTTTTAACATTTTGCTAGCATGTTTTAACATGTTGTTGCATGTTTTATTACATTGCTAACAGTATCCTAGCATGTTTTAGCATGTTGATAGCATGTTTTATCACGTTGTTAACATGTTCCTAGCATGTTTTAGCATGTTGCTAGCATGTTTCATCACATTGCTAGCATGATCCTAGATTGTTTTAGCATTTTGTTAGCATTTTTTAATTACAAAGCTAGCATCATCCTTCGGAGGTCCTTCGGAGGTCCTGACTCTCTGTGGTCATTAAAAATCCCAGGATGTCCTTCGAAAAGAGTAGGGGTGTAACCCCGACATCCTGGCCAAATTTGCCCATTAGCCTCTGTCCATCATGGCCTCCTAATCATCCCCATATACTGATTGGCTTTATCACTCTGTCTCCTCTCCACCAATAAGCTGGTGTGTGGTGGGCGTTCTGGTGCAATATGGCTGCCGTCGCATCATCCAGATGGATGCTGCACATTGGTGGTGGTTGAGGAGATTCCCCCTTCCAAATGTAAAGCGCTTTGAGTACCCAGAAAAAGTGCTGTATAAATGTAAGGAATTATTATTATTATTATTATTATTATTATTATGTTAATAGCATGTTTTAGGACATTGCTAACATGATTCTAGGATGTTGCTAACATGTTTTATCAAGTTTCTATCACGATCCTAGCATGTTTTAGCACATTGTTAACATGTTCTTAGCATCTTAGCAGGTTTTAACCTGTTGCTAGCATGTTTTAGCACATTGCTAGCATGTTTTAGCACATTGCATGTTGTTAGCATTTTTATCACATTGATAGCCTGATCCTAGCACATTTTAACATGTTGTTAGCATTTTTATCACGTTGATAGCATGATCCAAGCACATTTTAGCATGTTACTAGCATGTTTTATCACATTGTTAACATGATCCTAGAATGTTTTAGCATGTTGCTAGCATGTTTTCACACGTTGCTAACATGTTTTCACACGTTGCTAACATGAATTCACATTGCTAACATGTTTTAACACATTGCTAACATGATCCTAGCACATTTTAACATGTTGTTAGCATGTTTTAGCACGTTGCTAATGTAACCACTCACCCAGGTCCTACTGGCCCTGCTCTGCGCGGGCCTCGAACCTGGGTCTCCGGCGTGGGAGTCGGACGCTCTAACAAGGAGGCTAAAGACTCACACACCGACTACTAGCTGGGCTCCGTTACACTAACATGATCCTAGAATGTTTTAGCATGTTGCTAGCATGTTTTAGCACATAGCTTGCATGATTTACCATTTTGCTAACATGATCTTAACATGTTTTGGCACGTTGCTAGCATAAAAATACATATGTTATTCAAGATTAAGCACATTTAATGGAAACTTATTTTTACTACTACTTACTTGAGGCAAAAGAAGTTAGCATGAAGAATAAACTAAAATTAACAGCATTTAAACAACTTCCGCTCACGTATTTGAAGGCAAACGTCATATTATGCAACTACAAATTACTTTACAGAGAGCTTACAACCTACTAGCTACATTCTGCCTTAAGAACAAATGGTGCAACGGAATAAAGTACAGAGTGAGTTACAAACTATCTAGTAGTTCCAATTTAAGTAAAAACTTACGAATGGCTGGTGCAATCCGACCCTGGTGTGTCTTACCTGAGCAATGAGGCTGGGAGCCGCTCCATTGGCCGTTCAGTTGGCAGGAGCGGGTGGATTCACCAATCAGAGCTCTGTCTTCTAAACACCTGTAATGAACTGTAGAACCGAAGGTGAATTTCTCCCCCATCACAACAGCATGAGGAGGAGATCCAGGGTGACCACAGTCCACCTCTGCAGAAGAGAAACATCAATCACTCACTACTTGGATTTATTCACATAGCCTAGCTTTAATATATAAGACAGCATGCTGAGATTACAGCAGATTTAATTGTTATCACGATTAATTAAAATTATGAATAATATAACATTATATTCATAATTCAAGGTTGTTAAAACACCAGACAGATTATGTGGAATGCTTCTGCATTTTCAAAATTGATTGATTTTGGTGGTAAACCTGAAAAAAATGACAATGAAAGCTGACTCGACTTGACTTTGAGAATGATTGGCGTTTTCAAATCAGTGTAAACATGCGGATCTTTCTGTGAAGGTCTGCAGGCACAGATTCTGTGTGGGTCTGCCTGTAACCTCTCGGAAGATCAACAAAAACAAGTGCTGCGTGGGTGAATTTTAGCAAAGTGGAAAAGGACCTTGTACAATACGCAACATTTGCAAGATTACAGAGAACACATCTCTAAATTCAGCCCTGCTTTTCCGCCTTCAACAATAATCTGTCTTCAGCAACAAGACAATTACTATTGGACTTGCCTGCTGTGAGCAACATTCAAATTATCTTGCATAATGCTTTTGTTTCTGAAGACTATGACATTTTTTTGCGCAACAAAAGCATATTTAGCTTGTTCATTTGTTGAATATCTGTCTGACACACTTCGCTTAGAATCCATATTATATTAGATAGGTGTCTGTTAGGTCTGGACGACAGAGTTAAAACACAAAATCTCTATATTTTTTCCCTGAAATAGCTAAAAAGGTGTTTTTCCCAAAAAGAGGAGCCATCTTTTCAACCAAACAGCCATTGCTGCCATGTAGAACTTAAATGTTTAGTAGAAATGCAAGGCATGTTAATCAGCTAATCAGAGTTTTTGTCTTAACCAACCGCGACAGTGATACGTGTGATTTTTCTAACCGATTCCATTTTAGAAACGGTTTGATAATGATAATCTCAGATAATGATATTTCTTCACTTTAGACTGAATCTTTCTGGTCACACTCAGTGTGAACAACTCAGAAACTTCAGATCTAAGCCATCGCAAGCTACCACTGGTGTTCCCCAAGGCTCAGTCTTGGGCCCGCTTTTATTTATTATTTATTCACTGCGCCTTGGACATATTTTTTTAGGAAATATTCAACAGGTATTCAATTCCACTGCTATGCTGATGACATCCAGCTTTACCTGTCTTCCAATTCTGCTTTTCCTCCACTTTCTCTGTCTCGCTGCTTAGCTGAAATTAAAAACTGGTTTTCATCAAATTTCCTTAAACTCAATAGTGGTAAAACTGATTTCTTCTGGTAGGTACATAATCTACTCTGGCAGAATTTGATAGCTTCTCTGTGACTATTGACCAGTCCATAGTTTTTCCATCCATGCAGGTTAAAAGTCTGGGAGTCGTTATTGATAACACCTTATCTTTTGAAGCTCACATTTCTGATTTTTAATTTTTGATTGATTTAGTTGCGAGTGCAGTGCACTTGCAGAGAGACTCTGCCCACACGCTCTTCTGATTGGCTGTGATTTTTTTTTATTTGGTCGCGAGTGCATTGCGCTTGCAGAGAGACTCCGCCCACACACTCTTCTGATTGGCTGTGATTTTTGCTTGATTTGGTTTTGAGTGCAGTGTGCTTGCAGAGAGGCTCCGCCAGGTCAATGTATGTAAAAGACCATACAGGTTTCGAATAAGAAAATACAAAATTAAAATTTCAGAGTAAACTATTCCATTCTGACTAGTCATTCATATTTGCGTGGTGTGTAGTTGCTCACATCCTAACAGCATTAATTCATCTCTAGCGTGCTGCTGAAGAAACACACATAAGCTCTTCAATTTAATTTAGCTAAGCTTCTTTTCAGGCCTGTTTTTGATGTTTGCTTTCTTTTGAATTGGAAATGCACCCGAATAAAACCGAGGAGGTTAAAATTTTCATAATATTCATCAGGCTGAAAGGCTGACGGGGGAAAAGAGGCTGCTTATTAAAATTCCCAGTCTAAGAGCAGCAAGTAGCCTCTGTCGGCTAAGTAAAGTGCAGAATTACCTTGTGTACACTTGAGAGAAAAACAAGACTAATAGATAGCTAGCAGGATTGTTGTCTTTCCTTCACGGTGTAAGTAGCTTGGTGGAAACCGACAAGAAATGATCAAATTCAGGTTTGAAGCAATTACAGGGACAGAGATGGAAAGCGAGAGCAGGAGGCAATTACTATCTCACAGGCAAATGAACACGTCTCTCTAATGAATGTGTGCTCTGCTCGCTCTTGACCTTAATACTCCTCGCTTTGGCAAACTGTAGAAAAGGTGCATTAAATTCACTGCTGTCCACTGCGGAAACTCAATGTCTGGGCGCTGGAAAACTTTGAAATCTTTTCCACGGACAACGAAGGGTCCATCATAAGAGCTCTTTGAACCGAACGTTGCACTTGACTGCATGTTGGCTAACCTGTGACATTTTCTATCGCCTCTCAGACAGAGAGAGTTCAAA
This sequence comes from Ctenopharyngodon idella, assembly GCF_019924925.1. Taxonomy (NCBI): domain Eukaryota; kingdom Metazoa; phylum Chordata; class Actinopteri; order Cypriniformes; family Xenocyprididae; genus Ctenopharyngodon; species Ctenopharyngodon idella. The sequence goes on from NC_067235.1 coordinate 34,359,054, forward strand.
GATTGTCAATGATAAAAGTCAAAATAATGAGAAATAAAGTGATGGGAGAGAAGCGACACAAACGTACCCAGGCATTCTGGTAATGGCTTGTCCCAGTAACCCACCGGCTGGCAGGTTAGAACTGATGAGCCGAAGAGATAATAGCCGGGATTGCAGTCATAGGACACCACGGTTCCGAAAGTGAAGTTCCCGTACTCAATTTTGCTCTTCCTGATTGAGTTGGCTGGTATGCCAGGATCAGTACAGTTGACGACTGAAGAACACAAAAAAGATAAAAAAAAATTGTATAATAAGTGTTGCAAGCCATCAGCAATTCTACATTTCTTAAAAAATGCAAGATGTATATATAAGATGTGTTCTATTATTTCTGATGTTTAATGTTTTTGAAAGAAGTCTCTTCTTCTCACCATGGCTGCATTTATTTGATCAAAAATACAGTAAAAATAGTGAAATATTATTAAAATTTAAAACAGCTGTTTTCTATGTGAATTTAATGTAAAATGTAATTTATTCCTGTGATCAAATCTGAATTTTCAGCATCATTACTCCAGTCTTCAGTGTCATATGATCCTTCAGAAATCATCATTCATGATTTGCTGCTCAATTATTATCAATTATTATCGCCGATATATGTGTGTGTGTGTGTGTGTGTGTGTATATATATATATATATATCAATTTGATGCATCCTTGCTGAATAAAAGTAATCATTTAAATTATTAAATTTAAATTTTAATAATTAAATTATATATATATATATTCTACGTACCTCAAACTTTTGAGTGGAAGTGTATTGTGGTTTCCACAAAAATATTAATTAGCACAAATGATTTTCAATGTTAATAATCATCAGAAATGTTTCTTGAGCAGCAGATCAGCATATTAGAATGATTTCTGAAGGATCATGTGACACTGAAGACTGGAAAATTCAGCTTTGATCACAGGAATAAATTACATTTTAACATATATTCACATAGAAGAAATTTTAAATTGCAATAATATTTCACAATTTTACTGTATTTTTGATGAAATAAATGCCTTGGTGACTTCTTTTAAAGGCATTAAAACGTTTTTGAACAATTATTACATTCACTTTAAGTTATTTTATCATTTTTTGCTGCATAAAAAAAGCAAAAACCAGCATCACAATAGAGCTTCTTCAGCCATTCCGTGAGATAAAACCATTTATTTGTTCATAATTATTGGACAAAACCACATTCCAGTCATGTAATCAAGCCATCATCACTCTTGATCTCTTCATGCAGTCTGTTGTCAGAGTCAACCACTGCAGACGATCCTCTGAGACACTCATAATCACGCCACTAACAAAGCAGAGATTAGTTTCAAAACATACATCTCATCTTCTGATTTGCAGGGCTAATCTGTCGCCATTCAGACCATGACTGAATGAGTTACTGTTGGCTGAAAACAGGGCCAGAGGGCTCTCAGAGCTGAAATTGGTCATTCCTTTCTTAACCACAGCAGCCTAAAAGTCATTTCCATCAGTGCCACAGTGCTTAAATCTCGCTTTAATGAGAAAAGAGCTCATTGGGTTCAAACCTCTGCATGTGGGCGGCTGCTGGCTCCACTGGCGGTCGGCCTGGCACTGCGCTTGGGACGGGCCTTCCAGAATGTAGCCGTTGTTACAGAAGAAGCTCACCACGTCGTTTAGGTTGAAGCCGTCGCCAACTGTCCGGCCGTAGATCGGGCTGCCTGGATGACCGCAGCTTACGGCTGAAACACAAATGAGGAAAATTACTGTTATACTTACAGTACCAGTCAAAAGTTTGAATACATCAGCTCATTCTTTAATATCACTATTCTAATGTTTTTATTTAAAAAAACGCAAATGCATTGCAAAACAATTCCACCTATTTCAACTTAAAAACTTAAGTTCAGTTGCTTACTTTTCTTTTTTAAGTATTATTAAACTGACATTAAAAAAAAAAAAAAAATTACATAAAGACTTCACTTGTTTCATTACTGGACGAATCAGTGTTTTTTTAATGAAACTCTTGAAGGAATGATTCAATGACTCACTCATAAATACTTCACTTGTTTCATTACTGGATGAATCGGCGTTTTTGAACGAATCTCTTGAATGAATGATTCAATGACTCACTTATAAAGACTTCACTTGTTTCATTACCGGATGAATCAGCGCTTTTGAATGAATCTCTTGAATTAATGATTCAATGACTCACTAATAAAGACTTCACTTGTTTCATTACTGGTTGAATCAGCATTTTTGAATTAATCTCTTGAATGAATAATTCAATGACTCAATCAAATACATCACTCATTTCATTACTGGATAATCAGCATTTTTGAACAAATCTCTTGATTGAATGATTCAATGATTCACTCATAAATACTTGTTTCATTACTGGATGAATCAGTGTTTTTGAACAAATCTCTTGATTGAATGATTCAATGATTCACTCATAAATACTTCACTCGTTTCATTACTTGATGAATCAGCATTTTTGAATGAATCTTTGTGAATGATTCAATGACTCACATGATTCAATGAATGATTCAATGACTCACTCATAAAGACTTCACTTGTTTCATTACTGGACTGCATTTAAGTCCAATTTTTGATGCCTTTCCCTCATTAACTTCACTGCTTCTCGTTTGTGAAATTTACAAGTAATCTCTGAGTGAAAATTGTTCCCACTTTACAAAATTAAAGAAAACTCTTAATTTCAAGATCTCACTGAAATGCAGTTCAGTATTTGAGTCAATAAAACTGATTCAGTGAGTTCATTCAGTGAAGGATTCATCGGACAGTCACAAAGTCAGTTTGTGAGTCTTTTGAATGATTAATTAAAAGAAATGGTTCATAAGAGTCATTTGTTTATGAATTGAACTGTTCACACTGAATACTTTTGGTTTACTAAAAAGATCCACTTGTAAGAGCCATTTGTTCATGAACCGGACGTGCTGTATGTCTTTGATTCACTAAGACCGGCTCATAAAACTCATTTGTTCGTGAATCAGACAAAGCTGGTCACACTATATTTTGATTCACTAAAAAGAACTGGTTCATAAGAGTTATTTGTTTGTGAATTGGACTGCACTGATCAAATTCATTTGAAATCATTGTATATATTTGTATAGCCACTTCAAGCATTTTCTAGATCAAAAGGTTGTTTCTATGATGAAAATTGTGAAAAGTGTGTCCTTACTTTTGACCGCTATCATATTTCCATCAATTTGTAGAAGAAGAGTCTATAATGCTTGACAAGAAAAATGTAAATGCAACTTGTATGTCAGAATTTATCTACATAAGAAGCTTTGCGTTTTTGGCAATCATGAATAAAACAACGTCCAAATCACCCACACGAAATCAGGTAGTGTAGGTGTTTTTCCACATCAGATGTTTCATTGGTAATGTCAGGATTTGTGTTTGATGCCTGTCATGAGCTGACTTGGGGTTTGCCTGGATTACATGTCAAACTAATCCTCTTGGATGCAAACCAAACTTTCCCTCCCGATGCGTATTATTGCATATTACTCACACACACAGGACGGGAGCTGCCCGGACCAGTTGTGATCCTGTTGGCAGATGCGCACAGATGAACCGATGAGCCGGAAACCCGGATTACACTGGTAAACTACTGTGTCCCTGTAGCCGAAGTTTTCACCGATCACTTGACCGTTCACGATCCTTTCTGGAACGCCGCAGTGGCCGGCTGGGAAAAGAGCAATGAGAATGTGTCATATGTGGTTCACAAGACAGAACATTCCTATCAACCAATCAGATTGCAGGGCTCAGAGGTTAGGGACAACATTATGATCAAACCTATCAGGGTAATCTTGATCATTAAAAAAGAACAAGTGAAAACAATGATCTACGAATGGAATAGTATATGTATAAATAAAATATACAACATGCACATAAAAGTCACCTTAACCCTTTGGCGTTGTTCAGTCATTTTTTTTTTTTTTTTTTTTTTTACATTTTAAAAATCGTTATTTCATCAGAATGGTACAAAACTCAGTGACTTTTGTGGCAGTCGCTATGTGACTACAAAAAAAATTGTGGTCTTGATTTGAAAAAAGCTAATTGGTCATAAAAAAAAAAAAAAAAAAGTCACACTTGTGTTGTTCGTGGTCAAATTGACTGCCATAGGAAATGAATGGGAAATATAAAAAATATGAAAAAAAGAGAGCAATTTTTGGTGGGTACAATCTTTTCTTTTTTTTACTCCCACCAGATGGCACTACAGAGCCTCTGACATGGCATGCAGGAAAAGAAAGTAAATTGTGCGCGCGATTTAGTATTTTGTTCCCTTGAGGTGCTAATTTGTGCGCACAATTTACTATTTTGTTCCAACGATTTGCTAATTCGTGCGCACAATTTACTATTTCGTTACCTCTAGTTGCTAAATCGTGCACACAATTTACTATTTCGTTCCCTCGATTTGCTAAATTGTGCACGCGATTTACTATTTCGTTACCGTGAGTTGCTAATTCGTGCGCACGATTTACTATTTTGTTCCAATGATTTGCTAAATTGTGCACACAATTTACTATTTAGTACCCTCGAGTTGCTAATTCGTGCGCACAATTTACTATTTCATTCCCTCGAGTTGCTAAATCGTGCGCACAATTTACTATTTTGTTCCCTCGATTTGCTAAATTGTGTGCGCGATTTACTATTTCATTCTCTCGAGTTGCTAATTTGTGCGCATGATTTACTATTTCGTTCCCTCGATTTGCTAAATAGTGCACACATTTTACTATTTCGTTCCCTTGATTTGCTCAATTGTGCGCACAATTTACTATTTCGTTCCCTCGATTTGCTAAATAGCGCACATGATTTACTATTTCATTCCCTCGATTTGCTCAATCGTGCGCACAATTTACTATTTCGTTCCCTCGATTTGCTAAATAGTGCACATGATTTACTATTTCGTTCCCTCGATTTGCTCAATCGTGAAAAAATATTATTGAACAAAAATATATTTCATTGATTTTACTGAAAATAAAAAAAGTTACATTTCAGATGTTTGGTCAATTTTGACCACAAACAACACAAGTGTGACTCCCAAATGAACAATACCAGAGGACACAGGTGTTATTATGACAATCAGAACATGTCAACATTTTCTGTTGGGTTGGATTTACATATGAACGAACATCAGCTTTTGAATATGTGATTCATTTGGTAGTTTCCTGTGATTAAAAAGACTATAAGTGGACCTTTTCTGAAATGTACCTACACCGTAAAGAAATATTTTCATGATTTATCACAACATTTTTTCATTTGTCAAATCAACTTAATATGGTTCAGATAACATAATATTTTGAGTTTCATTTTGGTTTAAACCAATCGCCTTCATTGTATTAACTCAAATTTTTTATTTCAATGAACTCAAAATTTTAAGGCAACCAGGTAACTTACTTTTTTAAGTCCTTACTTGTTGCATGGACTTTGTTTCTCAGTTTGTATCACTGACTATTTACTTGATTAATTATTTGAAATATGCTTTATTACTGATGGTAATAAATGCAATAAAACTGGGTCTCAAAATCCCATAAAGAATCACTTATGGGTAAGTAAAGATTTTGGAATTTTTAATCGGAAAGACAATCAAAAATTCCCATGCCGAGATCAGCCTGTGATTTGATAAGAATGTTATTGCAGGACCGTGTCCCACTTGTGTAAATCACATTGTGTGGTGAATAGAGATATTCATGATCCTCCCACGGAGAATGAGTGCTCAATCCCACAACAGATACAGCAATATCGACGCATCTGAGGATCAACAGAACGGATTTGAACACCCTTCTGGTGGACAAAGTAATGCACAACGTTGTTTTACTCAGAGACAACGTGATGGGAGACAAAGAAAGATGGCAAATGGAGAGCTGTCAGGTTTTTTTCCCTCTCAGATGTGATTGATGACAGAACTCAGCGGAGGCCGGCACACTTCACAGAGCACTGAGTCCGCTCGACTACTGCAGAAATCATTTCTTCACCTCTGCCTTCTCTCACTTCATTTTCTGTTGCACGGTTTGGACCTGAAATGATTCTATTACACAAAGACACTCATGCAATCTGAGTGAACACAATGCAGAAACTCTCCACGAGGACTTTGGCTCGTTCCAAAACCCAGTACACTGCCTACATAGACAACTGCCTTTTAAGGCGGCATCCTAACTTAAATGAAACCTCATAAGTGACTTAATATTCTACATACTGTAGGCAGCAACTTAGAGAACAGAGCGCAACAGTGAGTTCTGGAAGTAAAACTCCATTCATTTTCTCCATGGGAAAATTAATTTTTAACAATAACTTATAAACCGTTAAAGTCAGCCCTACTGTGAGCTTGAGGTTGTTGATCGATGGCATTTAGTCCTGTTGAAACCGTCAGCCTACATTATTTCAGCTTAGTTTTAAAATAATCGTGTTTAACAGTGGAATTCGTGGTGAAAAACTACATTACCCATGATGCTGTACAAAAAATACCACCAATCAGAGAGTCGAAACAAAAGAGCTCTTTAGCTCCGCCCACTCCCACGAAGCACTGCGAATGTGTAATCTCCCTACACTTTCAAAATACTTTAATATTTGTATAAATCAGCATATTTTACAATAAACTTAAAATTTATTGTTTATATATATATATATATATATATATATATATATATATATATATATATATATGCTCCTTTTGCCTGAATTACTGCAGCAATGCGGCGCGGCATGGAGTCGATCAGTCTGTGGCACTGCTCAGGTGTTATAAGAGCCCAGGTTGCTCTGATAGTGGCCTTCAGCTCTTCTGCATTGTTGGGTCTGGCATATCGCATCTTCCTCTTCACAATACCCCATAGATTTTCTATGGGGTTAAGGTCAGGCGAGTTTGCTGGCCAATTAAGAACAGGGATACCATGGTCCTTAAACCAGGTACTGGTAGCTTTGGCACTGTGTGCAGGTGCCAAGTCCTGTTGGAAAATGAAATCTGCATCTCCATAAAGTTGGTCAGCAGCAGGAAGCATGAAGTGCTCTAAAACTTCCTGGTATACGGCTGCGTTGACCTTGGACCTCAGAAAACACAGTGGACCAACACCAGCAGATGACATGACACCCCAAACCATCACTGACCGTGGAAACTTTACACTGGACTTCAAGCAACGTGGATTGTGTGCCTCTCCTCTCTTCCTCCAGACTCGGGGACCCTGATTTCCAAAGGAAATGCAAAATTTACTTTTATCAGAGAACATAACTTTGGACCACTCAGCAGCAGTCCAGTCCTTTTTGTCTTTAGCCCAGGCGAGACGCTTCTGACGCAGTCTGTTGTTCAAGAGTGTCTTGACACAAGGAATGAAACCCATGTCTTGCATACGTCTGTGCGTAGTGGTTCTTGAAGCACTGACTCCAGCTGCAGTCCACTCTTTGTGAATCTCCCCCACATTTTTGAATGGGTTTTGTTTCACAATCCTCTCCAGGGTGCGGTTATCCCTATTGCTTATACCCTTTTTTCTACCACATCTTTTCCTTCCCTTCGCCTCTCTATTAATGTGCTTGGACACAGAGCTCTGTGAACAGCCAGCTTCTTTTGCAATGACATTTTGTGTCTTGCCCTCCTTGTGCAAGGTGTCAATGGTCATCTTTTGGACAACTGTCAAGTCAGCAGTCTTCCCCATGATTGTGTAGCCTACAGAACTTATATATATATATATATATATATATATATATATATATATACTGTATATATATATATATATATATATATATTTGGGTGTGAGCAAAAACACGCCGTTTTTGTGTGTGTCCCTTTAAATGCAAATGAGCTGCTGCTCCCGGCCCCCTTTCCAGAAGAGGGCGGAGCTTTAACAGCTCACGCTTCGGTCGCTCAACAACAACAAAGCTGGAGAATCTCACGCAGCCAAAATGAGGATTGTCAGTAACGGTGTTCAGCCTTACATTGTTCAAACCGGAGTCGACACTGATGGAGAGACTCAGGAAGAAGTTACAACTTTTAGACGTTTCTGAATGGTTAGTGGATAAATTTATGCAGTTGCTGTGGAGTTGATTCAACTCATCCACTAGCGTGTGCCGTCATGTTAATGTTTTGTGCAAAACCCGTATGGATGCCCACTATACATAACGTACCTGTTTGCCAAACAGAGCCATACACACCAGGCTAACGTTTATGATTGCTATCAAATGCTGTGAATGGACAGAAATATCGCTCGGACAGAAACGCTCCTTTTTTAGCAGTTGAGCTTGTCAGGGTCAACTGGCAGGCTATCCAAGCTAACGAGACTCTAAATAGTGTTCTGTGCTCGTCTGTGCAGCCAATGACAGAACAGTTAGCATGCTTTGCTCCAACTTTTGCCATGGCGTTAGAACTGGTACACCGTTTTCACTTGCGAAAACAAAATGGCGGCACTGTGGGTGGAAATGTGCAGATTAAGGGGCGGTAATATTATAATAAGTCACTAGGGGAGCGAAATCTGAGTGGCTCGTTTGTTCACATGCTTGCAGAGAAAGGCTTGCCAAAACAAAGTCACTGGGTTGTCCTTTTTCACGCTTTCTGGGTTGGCAGATGCACCGGGGACCCGATTATAGCACTTAAACACGGAAAAAGTCAGATTTTCATGATGTCCCCTTTAACTTAAACCAATTTGCCATCCTGTAAACCTAAAACATTGTCACCATATTTTTTTTTAAAGCACCCCTATCATGCCATTTTAATGTTTCCTAATCTTGTTTTGGAGTCTCCTACAATAGATTTACATGCATCCAAGGTCAAAAAACACTTGAATTTTCTCATAATATACATTGAATATCACCTCATTTCTCAAAGAGTCTGAAACGGTTCGTTCGAAGATTCGGTCTCTCTAAACTCCTCCTCTCCGAGAGCTGCTCTGCTCTGATTGGTGAGATGGCCCAGTTTGTTGTGATTGGTCAACCACTTACAGCGCATGTCAGAAATGAAACACCCATAACCATATCTGGATTTCAGCTTTTCCTCAGCACTTGATTCACAGTGATACAAACAGTAACGATGGCGTCGGTTTTAGCGTATCAATCTCATCAAAGTGATTCTCAGCGCTGAAAACAGTGTCTTCTTGACATGAACAAGACGAACCAAACTCTTCCAGTCTCAGATACAACTACAGTGTTTGAGGGCGGGGCAAAGCAGATTTGCGGGCAAGCCAATGAAAAACATAGGCTGGAATTATGTAAATTTGTTACATTGTTATGTTGGTTTGTAACAGGAAATGAGACTGGAATTACTGATGACTCATTTCATCAGTTCAGATTCGATTCTTTCTTGTAGGAGACAATAACTTTATTTGTTGGGCACTTTCACAAACAGCTATATTACACACTGCATGAAAGATAATATTCAAAAAAGCATAAAATATGGCATTTTAGATGAATTTGTGGCAAACACATGTGCTGTATATTTAATATTTTTCACAGTGCAGGAAAAACATGAACTGAAAAGATGTATAGCTTGAATGTAAAGTAAGTCTCTTTGGATATAAACGTGTGCCAAATGCATAAGATGATTTAATGATCCTTTTTGAACAAGCGATACTTATACATAATAAATGACATTTGTTTAATTCTCTCTCTCTTTCCATCATCTTAGCTGGCTTATTTCCCCACTGAGAAACACTGCAATGTTTTATGGGACTGCTTTCTCTGTCAAGGTCAAAACACTGTATCTAAGAAGGAATAATAATGATGCTTTTGTTCCTACCGTACGTAGGCAGCGCACTAACTCTCATCTGCATGTGATGATACATCTGCTGCATACAGCATAAGCAAAAAAAATTAAAACCACTGTTGCTATGGAAATCCAGACTAAATGCCACTGAACTCTTTATGGCCTTTTAGGACCCAGTGTCCATTAAAAGGTCACGGAGATGCTAATGCGTGGTGATGTTTTGAAAGAGACAAGGTTTGTGGTGTTACCGAGACAGCGTGTCTCCGTCCCGCTCCAGAGACCCGAGGCCAGGCATTCCCGTACAGTCGAGCCCACCAGAATGAAGCCCGAGTTGCAGGTAAAAATAGCCGTTGCTCCAAAGGTCGTCTGCGTCCCAATTTTCTTTCCATTAGGAGGAGTGGGCAGCTCTCCACACGAAATGACTGCAGGAAAAGGCAATAGAGAACGAAATGAATCGACACGTACCACTGTGATTTAAAAACACCACAACATGAGCAAAATATCTTTACCTCAGAATGGATGAATCTCAGTTTTAAAAATGTTTACCAGGTTTTCAAAACTCACAGTTGCACTTGATAAATTTAATAGCAAGTAGTTAACTAACTAAAAGTACAAGTACACTGCAAAAAATATTCAGGGTGATTATCATTAACTAAAATTATTAAAACATTTTTTGAAATAAATCTAAATAAAATAACAAATACTAGTTGAAAACTAATCGAACTGAATTGAAATAAGTTGAAGTTGAAGCACTAAAATTATTAACTGGAAATAAATAAAAAGCTAAAACTAAATAAATAATAAATAAATTAAACCTGAACAGCAATAATTATTAAAAAAAAAAAAAAAAAAAAAAAAAAAAAAAAAAAAGCACGTAATACAATGACTAAAACTTAAACCCAAAAAATATGTGAAAACTACAATTTAAAAAATGCTGGGTTAAAAACAACCCAAGTTGGGTTGAAAATGGACAAACCCTGCGAATGGGTTGTTTTAACCCAGCGGTTAGGTTAAATGTTTGACCTAATCTGCTGGGTAGTTTTATTTAACTCAACTATTGTTCAAAAATGACTGTATTTCTTGTTTAAAATGAACCCAAAATATGTTAGAAATGAACATTTATTAATATGTTTGATAAATGAACGTTTATTAATAAGTTTAATGAATAATAATTAAACAAAAACATTTATTGAATTGCTTATTAATAAATGATCACCTTTTGATTATTATTATTTCCTCCAGTAATTATG